>NW_027117669.1:600000-829024 GCF_038497685.1 Kockiozyma suomiensis
TGAAATTGAAACTGCATGCATAAAGCTTGTCGCCATGCCTCGAGGACTTAACGGCTGTGGTACCTCGTGGTTTTTATCGTACTGTGTAGCAGGCGTGAACTTTAGTATCGCAGCCTGTGATTTCTCGATGCGAGGACTGAAGTTTTGAATGACGACTGACGGGTTGATAGACCATTCTGTCTGAGGAGCATCGTCTTGTCTGTCGTAAACGCAAAATAACTCGTGTGATTCGAGGTGTCCTGACTGTGGGTTATATCGCGACACGTATATCGAGCCGTGCAGGTCACGGTTACCGTGCCAGATACCCGGATCGAACCATGTAAAAGGAAGCAGCTGAGTGAATAAATCTCGATAGGACTTGTATGGTGCACAAGTCATTGGTGATGAAGTAGGAATCGACGGACGAATTATTGGCGATATTGCGGAGCGCCAGATATCGTCGCGGTCGAAAAGCAGCGAATGCAGACGACGACAAGTGGCAGCCACGGCAATCAGCGTCCGTCCGTCGACTTTAGATAAAATATGAGCAAGGATTTCAAACGGCAACTCAAGCAGCCGACAGCCCCCTATTTCAGGCCGCAGGCAGCCTTCATCGACTGTCATCTCGAAACAACGCTGCGAGCGGAGTAGGGTGGTGGATGAGGATATGGCTCGGTAGTGCTGCTGGCGACGACGACGACGACGATGACGAGTATACCTTGCTCTTAGGCTGTTGGCATCCACGATGACACTTGAAATCAAGGAATTGTAGACCCTTGTTAGATGAGAGCCTGCCCATAAACGGATGTTCTGATTATGAGCGTTGGGGGGTGGGGTGGTCCGGTAGCGCTAATCAAATATGATAACGGGTGACTAAGCTAGAAAACAAGCTGCACTGGAGCCACTAGTATAACGCTTGTATTTACCTGAGAGATTCGGAAACTGTATATTATAATGAGTGCTTTTTTTCCTTTTTTATTTTAATGAAAGGATATAATGCTAGCTCATTGATTGTTAAAAGGGTGGTAATAGCTTCAAGAAGTAGGATGTAAACACTGCCAACAGCTCAAACTAAATCTCGTGGTTTCTCCCAACCGTTGTCTTCTCAAACAATACTTTGTTATATACCCTCATACGCACAACGCACATATACAGCGTCATGGTGCCGAATCCAGTTTCCGACAGCGATCAGCATGATCTCGAGATACTTACCCAGTCTATATCATCGCACTCACTCGACGCGTTGGTGACAAAACTCGCAGAATCAATGGGAAACGCCTTGCACAATGTATCGCCTATCGCCGCAGCTTCTTCAAACCCAGCCCACGCCTTGGCCTCGTACTTGTCGATGACAATGATACCTGCCTATCTTTATTATTTACCTACAGGTCGTGAGCAAGGCACATTTGCTGCTGTCGACGTCGGGGGCTCGACGCTGCGGATCGCAATAGTGCGATTTGCAGCGGCCACCTCCGACACGACAAGTACTCGTGAGATACTCTACCAAACTGCAGATCCGCTTGACACAGCAATTAAGAATCTTGATGGACGAAGCTTCTTTTTGTGGATGGCAAACCAATTGCAGAGTGTGCTGTTTGTGGCGGAGATGAATGGGTGGACTAGCGAAGAAGTCGCTGTGCCAGTGGGCCTTACTTGGAGTTTTCCTTTAGAGTATGTAAATTTTTTACTTATACTTACTGACTCTTACCTAACTTTTTAATCTTGTGTCTTCTAGAGGACGATCGATAAATACAGGAAAGATTCTAAACATGGGTAAAGGTTTTGCGACAATTTGCCAGGATATAATAGGCTGGGATCTGAAATCCATCTTTGAAAAAAGCTGCAGTGACGTTGGTATCAAAGTATCACTGAGAGCAGTAGTTAATGACTCTGTCGCAGTTTTGCTCTCACAGCTGCAAGTTGATGTGCGAAGGACAAAGATCGGGTTGATTGTTGGCACTGGTGTGAATGCGTCAGTAATTGTTCCGACGTCGATTCTTGACGAGGAACGACTGGCTAGATGTAACCCGCGTGAAGTGGAGCGAAGTACGGACTGTATTCTCAATACTGAGTTATCGCTATTTGGCGGCGGCATATTACCTCGTACGCGCTGGGACGAGGAGATTGACGCCGAGAACGAGATTCCTGGGTTTCAGCCGTTTGAGATGATGTGCTCTGGAAGGTATATGCCAGAGATCGCTAGACGGATTGTCAAAGACAGAGTTTTCAAGGGCAGGTTGGTTCCGCGCGGATTGGAACAGATGTACGGGCTGGATGCGCAGACAATGTCTGCCGTTGAGGGCGAGCTGGACGTCGCATTTGCGCGACAGCAGCTACTGGCGAAGCATAGCAGCAAGGACAAGGAAGTGCGGGCGCCGGTGACACTCGCAGACGTGCGTTTGATGCAGTCGATATTTAGCGCGGTATCGTGCCGAGCGGCGGCGATTATTGCGGCTGCACTTGTTGCTCTTACGGTGAGTGTGCTGCCGCCGGTGACGCCGGGAGCGAGCGAGGAGGTTGTTGTTGCGGTGAATGGTGCGGTGATGGAGAAGTACGCTGGATTTCGGGGAAGAGTGCAGGAATTTGTGGGGTTGCTGGGGAGACGATGGAACCGACGGCTTGTTCTTGCAAGTGTGGCGGATGGGCCGTTACTGGGGGCGGCGGTGGCGGCGGCGTGCAATAGTGAGGATCAGTAATATGGTAACAGTGATGATAGCGAGGATCGTAATGATGGAAATATAGCGCGAGTGAGTTTAATGTCCTATTTTGGTAATGCTCGATTTGGCAGACGCCGCACAGCCTCCGCACAGAATGGTGGCCGTGCGCTGCCGTCAAGCGAGACAAGGCGCTGGCTGTGCAATCACACAGTGGGACACAGTGAGCAGCGGCTGAGCGAGTAAGTATTATAGTACTCATGATACAGCCTCACCTCCAAAATGGTTTAAATAAGAATTATAGATAAATTAGAGAAACAGAGAAATAGAAGCAGACGAGGTACGCATCCAAGATAGAGCCGAGCATGGCGGTCAGGGGCAGATGCTTAGCCGAGACAATCCCGGGCCCGATGCGGCTAGAGTCAGTCTGAATTTGGAAAGGTCTTCTCTTTGTATTTTCTCCATCCCTTCTCTTCTCCATCGCGCTCTCCGACACTCTCCCCTTCCTATACGGTTCCTCTTCTTCTTCTCCTACCTCTCTTACCTCTGCTACCTCTCCCGCCTCTTCTCTGTCTCTTTTTAGAGACTTCAGTCCGCGCCATGCCAATCAGCGCCTCGCCATCTCTCTCTGACCCTCTCTCCGCCAACTCTGACTCTATCTCCTCCGTCGCCCCTCTCCGCGCTGTAAGTGACGAGCCTGCCTACAATCCTCTCTCGCATCAGACGCCCTACGACGACGACTACGACTACGACGACCTTGAAAACAGTCACTACTACCATGCCTTCTCCACAGATAACGATCCCTACGCTTCCCGCGACAGATCGTATACCGCTCATCCTGCTGTTCAGCAATATGCGCGTCTACGCGCACAGCAGCGCGTATCTTCGGCGCAGTTCTCTCAGTATTCGCAAAGCTCTCAACAGCAGCAGCCTCAGTCGCCGCTGCCGCAGCAATCTCAATACCGGCAACAACAACCACCACTACAGCAGCTGCAACAAAGACAACAACAACAACAACGACAACAACAACATAGACGTCAGCAGCAGCAACGGTCTGGAGCATACTATGGCGCCGGTAGCCAAAATTCCGACATCGCGCTGGGTATAAGTGAAAAGAGACAAACGTCTGGCTTCTTCTCCAAAAAGCGTAATATCGCAATTGTTGTCATAGCCGCACTGCTCATTGCGCTTGCAGCCGTGCTCGTACCTGTCGGTATCCTCATAATCAAACCCAAATTAGCATCTAGCGACAACTCTACCTCATCGTCCGGTTCCTCGCCCTCTGAAACCTCTTCTGGCTCCGATCCAGAATCCACCGGATCTGGCGGTGGCGGCAACAGCGACGACAGTACGCCGTCGTGGGCAGTCGGTACCGTGCTTGACGTTGCTACCTGGTATGATACCACTGACTTCAATACCACCTTCACCAACGACACAGTCGGAGGCTTGCCAATCATGGGGCTCAACATGACCTGGGATGACTCTGCTGCTCCAAACAGCAATGTGCCTGCACTCAATGAAAAATTTGACTATAACTCTCGTCCGATGCGTGGCGTCAACATTGGCGGATGGCTCATCATTGAGCCCTTCATCACACCTTCGTTCTTTGACGCTTATCCCATTGGCTCGGGCGTAATCGACGAGTACACTCTTTCTGCTAAGCTCGGTGACGATTTACAGTCTGTCATTGAGAAACATTACGCAACCTTTATAACCGAGTCCACTTTCGCAGACATTGTTGACGCGGGTCTCGATCATGTGCGAATTCCGTATCCCTACTGGGCAATCAATAACCTTGATGACGATCCTTATCTTGAGAAAGTCAGCTGGAGATATCTACTGCGCGGCATAGAATGGGCGCGCAAGTATGGCTTACGCGTCAATGTTGATTTACACTCTGTGCCTGGTAATGCCAACGGATGGAATCATTCCGGTCGCCAGGGTGCTGTGGATTGGCTTAACGGAACTCAAGGAGCTGAGTATGGCAAACTCACACTTGAAATGCACGCTAAATTATCAAAATTCTTTGCCCAAGAGCGTTATAAAAACATTGTAACTGTCTATGGTCTCGTCAATGAACCAAATATGATGCAACTGAACGCGACTACCGTTATTGACTGGACCAAGCAGGCCTACAGCGTCGTACGTGATGGCGGATATGAGAATTATATCGTCTTTGGTGATGGATTTCGAGGTGTTGCGTCGTGGAAAAGCGTATTTCCTGAAAGCTCTTTTCCGAATATGGTGCTGGATGTACATCAGTATCTGATTTTTGACTCGGCCCTGATTGCCATGACTCACTCTGCCAAGATCAATTATATCTGCAATTCTGTAAGTTCCTTTTTATTTAGAAAAAAAAACTCTCTTCTGCATATAAGCTGAATTTGTACTGACACTTCTGCACATATTAGTGGAGCACCTCGATGCAAATATCAACCAGCACGGCTACAGGCCATGGACCGACATTTGTCGGTGAATGGTCTCAGGCTGATACAGATTGTCTCAAGTACCTCAACAATGTGGGCGTAGGCTCACGCTGGGAAGGCAACATGAACGTGACGGACGTGAGCTCACAAGTTCTCACTCCGTCTTGTCCCACGACACCAAACTGCTACTGCAACAACACGAATGTCGCACCCGAAGACTACGACGACGCGTATAAAACGTATCTTCTTATGAGCGCCGAGGCTCAGATGACTGCTTTTGAAAGTAACGGCGGATGGGGATTTATGTATTGGACATGGAAGACCGAGACCGTTGAAGCAACACAATGGTCATACGAACGAGGTCTTTCAGCAAAAATCTTACCTGAAAAAGCGTATAAACGAACTTTCAATTGCTCAGCAACTACTGGCACGCCTGATTTTTCTGCGCTAGGGTTGTTGGAAAGTTATTGAGTTGTAATTTTAGTCTGTATGGATTGTGTATAGTTAGGATTTATATCTGTATTTGTAATTGTGGTTACACGGACGTGTACAATACGCTCACTAGAGCGTCAATGAGATTATGCTTCAAACAATTTTGATCAGTTCAGAAACCGGTAGCCACCAGAGCATTTAATGCAAAAAAAAACATTCGCGGTTTCGAGATAGTCTTTCAGCCGGCCTGTCGACCCACTTACCCGGACATTCGGCATCAAACAGTTAATAGTCAGCCAAGCCATATATGCACTAGGTAGTCAGTCGACGACCATCAAAGCCAGCAACATGTCGGCCCCGAACTCATCTCGGGACATGTTTCCTATGCAGCCTCAGCATCAGGCAAGTCCTGTTGCTGCATTGCTAAATAATGGCGCCGCGCATTCGGGGCATGTCTCGCAAATGTACCAGCAGCAGCAACATAATCAACAGCAGCATCAACAGCAACAACGGCACTTCCCGCCATTATCTGTCGAGACGCCTACTGGACGATTTATTCGCCCTAGAAAGTCACACGTAAAGTCGCGAAAGGGATGTGGTAATTGCAAGCGACGACGGATAAAATGCGACGAAGAGAAGCCGCAGTGCTTCAACTGCATCAAGCACGGCGTCAACTGCGACTACCTCCAATTTTCTGAACCTGCATCTTCTGTGCCTGACGAGTCGAACCGACAGCGACAACGCACCTCTGAGCCGGGATCTGGCTCACCTGGTTCGACAACGCCAGAGTCACCGGCATCCGTATACGCGTCTTCGCAGACATCCGCGTCTAAACTGCTGTCGTCGCAGGCAACCTCTCGCTCAGCCGTTGAGCAGCAAAACAACCTTGCCGACGCCGAGTTTTCGAAGCTACATATGGCTCAACTTGAACTGCTGCACCATTTTCTCACTGTTACTGCACCGACTTTTACAGACAAAACCGATGGCGACCTCTGGTTGATCCAGATCCCGCGAATGGCTTTCGGTCACGAGTTTCTCATGTATGCAATTTTGACAATCGCGTCTACCCACATGCGGTTTTTACAAGAACGGGCACGTGAACAGACGACACTCGAGCTCGTGCCTGCGGATCTTGCGGCCGAGAAAGAGCGAAATTTGTATTTCGAGCGCGCAGAAATCTGGTATCGACAGCGAGCGCTCGAGACGTTTCGAAAAGCGATCATGGGGCCGAGAGGCCCAGGAAACCTCGAGGCAATGACTGTCGCTGGTAGTTTAATTGCTATTCAGTCATTTGCGTTCAAAGAGCGCGACGAGAGTGGGAACTTGAAAGAGCCTCGATCAGATCAGCTTGTGGAGATCGAGGATGCGTCTGATTTTGTCATTATCTCTATTGATCGCTGGTTACCTATTTTATTGGGAATCAGGACGGTTGTGCATGAGATGCAAACCATGCAGACTGGTTTTGATCTTGATTCATTATTTGGAATTGATTTTGGTTCGCTAGCTAATTCCTCACCCGGTGGTACTCAGGATCAGCCTGCATTAGCGCAATTACTTGCCTTTACGACTAAGCTGTACGCTGGTAATCAAGCTGAACTTGAGTGCTATATTCCTGCCATCCACTTACTAGCTCAACTAGTAACAGCATTTCGCCATTCACGTCCGGCCGAGCTGCGGAAATATGTCTTTACCTGGCCTTTTTTACTTTCTGAGGAATTCCATTTACGGCTACGCGGTCGAGAAACTATTGCACTAATAATATTTGTGCATTTTCTGGCTGTTGTTTCGTTACTTGGGGCATGGTGGCAGGAAGAGCGTGTACACGCTGATGTTGTGGCAATTTGTCGGCTTTATTTGGCTGGTGAGGAGTGGCGGCCTTGGTTGCAGTGGGTGTTTGACGTTGTGCCGTTTAGTGTATTTCCCTAGATGTTGATGTATCATATTGTATTTCTTTTGCCCCTTTTCTTTTCTTCTTTTTCCTTTTTCTTTGTATTGTATATTATAGTGGGGTGGGAGTTTTACGTTCGATTTATAAATAATGTTATAGTTTGTTTTGATTGTAGTTATAGTAAGTATATCCTCATGCATCAACGCGTAGTATCCAAACAATAAACCGTGTCTAAATTTCCAGCCACCAAACACCGAGAAACAAATTCTTAAAAAAATTGCGCTTTAAGAGCCGATATAAACCATGCCGTACGGCTTTGACAAGCTAACGGTGACAACCGGGATCGACATCGCTGTCAACAACGAAGTACTCGCAGTAGCCTGCGCACTCGTGAACAGTTCAAAATTATCAGCCGCTTCCAGATTCTTAATTTTCCTTGACGAATTGAAAATCTCACTTGCAAACTCTCTAGCTTTGTCCGCGTCACCGCCAATAGGGACGCCAATATCCTCCAGCTTGGTAGCAATGATTTGTGCAAATTGGCGGTGGACGTCCGTGGTGACGTGGGCAGAGTTGATATATACGTAATCATCGGCTGGATACTCACAGTCTGCGTACCAGGTGTCAGGAAATGGGACGCCATCCGCATAGGCCTCGCAAAAGGCTCTTTGGACTTCGAATCCGAAGGATTTGTAATTGTCGACAATGTACCAGACTGCCAAGTACATATCCACGACCTCCAGCTTTGTATCATCTCTATGCATGGCAGCAAATGACTCGGCACTGCTCTTTAACACGGCATTGTAGTCTGTGATTGCGGCGTGTAAGAGGGTGAGCTGTTGATCTGAGTAGGCTAACTGGTAGTCAATTGCTGGGACTGTCATTATAATGAAATTTTTCATGCCGGATTTGTAAAGTGTTTCTACTGCTGACCAGTACGACTGCATCATGCGAGCATATAGGCTAACTCTAGCCACTGCAGTGTTGTACTCCTGGTAAGTAGTGACTATGTCGTTGATGCCGAACCAGACCGTTGTCGTCGTCTCTGCGGGATTCCATGTTACACTGCCTTCCAGCACGTACGCACCGCTAGGCGATAGATAAGGAAGATAAGTTTGTTCAACTTGTTCGACAAATGAGCGGTAATTAGGTCTGAAATTGGTGATGTTATTATCGATAGTTGACCCCGCGACGGCAAGGTTGTAGACTACATATGTTGACGAATTGTATTCGGTAGCCAGGTACTTTATCCAGTTTATACCATTTGTCGAGTATGTCATGTTAAATGTTGGGTTTCCAAACGGATTACTTTCCGATGGTAAAGTCGAGAAGACTGAGAATGCCGTCGAGGTATACGAGTCGCCGCTATATGATAAGCTTAGAGTCAATATCCCGTTAGATATGCTGATAACATTGAAAAAACGACGCACAAGCTAAAGATGACATGTTTTGCACAAACGGCCGATGCCAGACATAAGATACCAAATAGGAATCTCATGACAGCCCCTGTTCAGTTACGGAAATGCGATAAAGTAAGAGAGAGAGAGACACACAAAAAAAGATGCAACTTGCGGACATTTAATGGCGCAGCCTGCAGTTGTGGCAGGATCCATTTTTATTTCCTCATCTCGCTATGACCAATGCCTTTCCCCGGAACTGCTTGCCATATCATATCCATATCTGACAACGTAATCTGGATAATGATCTACAATTGACTCGGATAGTATTGCAGCCATGACGTCGCGGCCTTGGCCTGGCTCGTCAAAACAAGTTTGATGATCAGATCAAAACCTTTTTTTTAAGGTCGCGGCTTAAACCTTAATTGTGTTATTTTACTTTTTTAAGCTTTGCATTATTTATTTCGAAAAATATAGTCTCCGTATCAAGTAAGTATATATTTACTGACAATTGAGAGCTAGAATTAGATTACAGCGGCCTGCGAGTGCGCAAGTTCTCGGGTCGCCGATATATCGAGTCCATGACCTTGACAACATCCGTCATCTCCTTGACATCATGTACTCGTACAATCTCGGCCCCACCAACAATTGAAGCAGCGACCGCAGCTCCAGTGCCATACACGCGCTCCTTGGGCTCGGCGGCACCCGTAATGCGTCCAATGAATGTCTTCCTACTCGGTCCAACTAGCCATGGAAGTCCCTCAAATGCGCGTCGCGAGCGTAATAAATATGGGAGTTCTTGAAGTAAAGTCAGGTTCTGTTCCTGATTTTTAGCAAATCCCAAACCAGGGTCAAGAATCATATTCCATCTACGCACACCGGCGGCTTCGGCTTCAGCCACGCGCTTCGCAAGTTCAGCCGCAACTCCCTCGACGACATCGTCATCATCATACTTAGTCAGGCTGGTCATTGTCTGTGGTGTGCCTCGCATGTGCATAAGAATCACCGGCACGTCAAGTTCAGCTGCCGTGGCTAGCATCTCTGGATCAAGAGCTCCGGCTGACACGTCGTTAATTATATCAGCGCCTGCCTCAATCGCTGCTCTCGCAACTGACGCATAAAAAGTGTCTATTGAAATAACCGTATTCTCAAACTCTGGCAGCGATCTCAGCAATTTTATAGCCGGCACAATTCGCTCGCATTCAACATCAGCACCTGGGTCAACAGATTTCGGGTTTGTGCTCTGTCCACCAATATCGATTATTGTAGCGGGATTAACTTTAATGAACTCCATTGCCGAGCGAATCATTGCCTCGGAAGATTGATTATCACCTGCATCCGAAAATGAGTCTGGCGTGATGTTCAGTATACCCATTACGTACGTATGCGTACGCGCGTGATGAATTGTGTCAAATAGCATCTGCTTTGTCGTGCCGCGGAACGTCTTTAACGGCACGACAGAAAACATTTCAGAGATGAATGTTGTTTGTGGACATAGATGATTGAAATGCTCGGCGATAGTCTTCATAGTAACGGGATGTATGTATTCTGGAGCAATTTCAACAAGTGGTCGCAAAACGAATTCACGCTCAAGCATACTAATGTGTGGAATCGAGAGGATCTCGCCGTCACGCATGACAATATCATCGTAAAGCTCAATATCGATGTCAATCGTCCGAGGACCTTTATTTATCAACTTCACCCGACCGAGTGCGTTTTTCTCAACGTCTTGCACTGCTTTGAGAAGCTCGTGCGGGGAGAGCTTCGTCGTGACTTTACACACTGCATTAAGGAATCGCGGTTGGTCTTCAACGTACATTGGAGCAGTCTCGTACATTGACGACGTGCGTAGCACCTTGATATCCCTCTTCTCTAGCTCCTCGAGTGCAGCCGACAATAACGCTGCGCTATCGCCGAGATTACTTCCTAGTCCAAGGTACGCAATATGCAAATCATCATTTTCCGCGCGGAAAGAAGATGCCTCTGTGGTGTAAAATCGTTTTGAGCGAGTGATTTCGACTGATGGACCGGTGGCAAAGGCTATAGCACGAGGCTTGAGTGCTCGGACGGTAGCGGACTCGTAGCCACGCTCGACGCAGAGAAAGCGCGTGAGCTGTGAGACGAGAGCTTCGATTGTCAAGAATGACGATGCTTCAATTTCCTTATTAATAAATTGTTAGTAACGAGTTTGTAATGTGATACAGGGTAAAATATACCTTTACCAAGGCATCTGCGATGGCGACGATGTCAACTTCACCTGCAGCCGCCTTTCTCAGTTCGACACCAACCACAATCTCCTGCTTCTCCAATCTCTCCCAAGGGTTAACACCAATAATAGTATACACCCTCAGATTTTCAATAAAGGCGAATTCATCGACATCCTCAGAGACTGTAGGACTGCCGTAAGGCGTATACTGCCGCCGCGCAACCTGCCACCCGGCAGCATCGGCACGAAGAAGCTTCTTTGGGAACGACAATTTAACAGTGACATGCTCTGCCCCTACATCAAAAGCCGACTTGACAATTTCATGAGCCAAATTACGGCCTGTTATTTGTTCTTTAGTTGCGTGCTCGGTGGGTTTGGATTCGACAGTCTTGGTGATTGCTTTTGTAAGAGTGCCGTAGTGCACCGATTCCGATACGAGATCCGAGATGCCTGCAACGGCAACCGGAGCGCGCACATAGCAGTCAATTGTAACTGGCTGAAGACGATCCAGACGGTGCCACGTATCAGCACCGGCTTTGAGAGTATTCAGCGCAAGTCCTTGTACTGCGATAGTGTCTGGTGGTAGCAAAGGAGCCGGGGTCGTCATTTTCCAGGAAGACAGCTGCGGACGAACAAGTGACGAGGTAAATAAACGAGCAAAACGCGCAACAGACTGTCGCATCTATTGAAATTTCCTCTTACGTTCAAATATACTGTTTATTGTTAGAGAAAACGGCGCTCAGCATGCTTTTGCTTGAGCGAAATGATATACACGATGCTGAGAAACTTTTTGTGCGTGCGGCTCAAAGTTGACTCGGAGCTATCTAAAACAAAGGCGCAGAAAAGTAAGCTGCAACCAAATATCTCGCTTACCAATCTTATCTGCTTAGAAATACAACTTTCCTTGGGAATTTGCAGGAGATTTCCTGATAGGTGATAGTAAGAGATATAACAGAACGACAGAATTACCGAAACTGCAGAAGCCGCCAAAGCAGAAGCACCCACGACAGAAACAGCAACGCAAGAGTAGCAGTAACGACAGAAGGAACTTCGCAATGGGCAAAACGTACCTCATCACTGGAGCCAACCGCGGTATGTACATACGACTCCTAGATGGAAAAAGCCTGCTAATAGACTAAGGAATTGGTCGTGGCATGCTGGATCACTACGTCGCGCAGCCCAACAACACCATCATAGCTGCCGTGCGCAACGTTCAGGGCTCCCAAGGCCTTCTTAGCATCCCGCACGGGGAGAACACCAGAGTCATCATTACCAAGATCGACTCTGCCTCCAAGACTGACCCTTACGATGCTGTCAAGGATATCCAGGCCCAGGGAATTGACCATATCGATGTCGTCATCTCCAGCGCTGGCATAGCCAAGCTGAACACTATCGAGGACATGCCTCTGGAGGAGTATGAAGAGGTGTTGATGGTCAACGCCATTTCAGTCATGCTGCTGTACAAAGCGACACTCCCCCTGCTCCGCAAGGCAGCCCACCCTGCGAGATTTGCTTTCATCAGCGCCGCCGGCGGCAGCTTGAACGACATGCCCAAGTACCCCTATCCCAATGCCAGCTATGCTAGTTCCAAGGCTCTTGCAAACTGCTTAGTCGTCAAGATGGGAATGGAGAACGACTGGCTGATTACCCTCTGCATCCACCCTGGGTAAGTCATAGAAGACACTGCCTATCACCTAGTAGCTAACGTGCATCGCTATACAGCCTAGTTCAGACAGATATGGGAAATGCCGGTGCCCGTGCCTTTGGATTAGACAAAGCCACACTTACATTGGAAGAGAGTAGCAACAACACGGCCTACATAGTAAGTTCTCTCTGCCACGTCGAGTGTCTGGGCCAGACTTTTACTTACTCGTTGCATACAGATCGACCATTCGACAAAGAAGGATCACTCGGAGAAGTTTTTCAACGAAACTATAGACCGCATTCATCCGTGGTGATGTGTTCAGCCGATTGTAATCATACACTCCGTATCATCTACTCCGCACCACCCACATTTCTTGTAGATCTACTCCGTACGGGGAACGGAGTGCATTGGTACATTTGGCTACGTGTGAGTACATCGTTACGGAGTAGGGCATTGTAGGCATCACTTTAGCGCCCGGCACTAATCTGCTTACCGCGATAAAGGACGAAGCTTACAAAGCTCGGTGTGGCAGTACTAATGATTGTGATACCTGCTTGTACACCGTACTCCGTTCAGCGGCACACGCACAGTATGTGTTGCCCATATCCTGATTGTTAATCAAGAGAAAACTCAAGTAAAGAGCTGACGATTGGATACTGAATTCAAGCGCGCAAACCGCCGATTCGAGTAGGCCTGTAAAAAGCATATGTTCTGTGCAAGACAACACTACTGATAGTATTCGATATGGGCTGCACAGGCTTGGCGAAAGAAAATTAAACTCGCGAGCGAGGCATGATCTTCCTTCCTAATGAACATTTCTCAAAAGAGAAGAGAGATTTAGGTATTGTCTGCCAAAAGTTGTATTCGATCAATTACAAAAAAATTGAAAGTCCAGAAACCGAAGCAGTAATCTGCGATCTCTCCAACTCATTCACTTGAAATGTACCTCTCTTGTTCAATGATTTGCATATTTGTATAATACAAGCACTTATAAAAGGTCATTTTCAGGGCAGATTAAAGAATGTAAAGTTTTCAAGGAAATAGACACGCGTTTTAACCAGATTTGGAAATACCCACCCCACCAGAGTCTGCATCTACTATTCATTAACCGGCACTGATTTTTGGTCATTTCTTAACCTCCAGCTCAGCTCTTTCGCAGCATTTCTGTATAATTCTGTTTAATGAATCATTCTTATACAGATAGACAAAGAAGGAATCGAGTCACGCGTGACTCGTCCGTCACAGACCAGCGGCGGTAAACTCCCAAACTCCCAACTCGCGTCACACGATCTGGAACTAATTAAACAACGTCTCAAAATCACTAACCAGCCTGAAACCAATACGTCAAGCAGTAAGGAGGACCACTCTTTTTACGCACTATCGCACTACGTACACACCTGCAAAAGTCGTGGGTCTAATAATGTCCTCTAAAACCGTCACGACTGTGTCGAAGGTGGCCGTATCGTCGACGATGACGGCTGCAAACGGAATATACCGCTTCGAGCAACCCACCAGCCTTGGTAAGCTTCCCACAGAGCTGATATGCTTGATCTTAGAATATATTCCGCATCCGTATATATATACATTATCAATGGTCTGCCGGGAGTGGCGATCGCTACTGGATAGCTATTTTGAGGTTGATTTGGCTCGGCGCAGCAGAACACTTGATTTCAGTGACATGCATGGATTTCGCACTTACGGATACCTGGCTCGAGTGCTGGAAAATGTAAAGGCAAAGAATATCGAGGCAGTACTTATTGGTACTGGAGCAACTATGGAGGACTCAACAGCAGGAGTCTTGCTCGATATCCAAATGACGATGACGCCGGGCCAGCGGTATCACTTCCACAACGCTGACGAGAACATTCCACTGTTAGATAAATTCCCGGATTTAGAAGACAGATTGGGATCCCTTAAAGAACTTTCGATTGACCGCTCAGTACTGGACGTTATACGGTGCTGGAGTCATGAAAAACCCTTTCGATATTTCCAAACGACAAGCTTCTGCAGGCTTGAATCCTTGACTGTACATCTCTCAATATTTGGTGAGTTTGTGCATACGCTTACGCGTAAGTTAGACTATTCAATGCCAAACTTGCGATATCTTGTGGCCGAGTGCGGAGCTTATGAACAAAATGGCTTGCGAGGTCGAGGAGGTGTATTGCTTTACGGAGCTCATGTATCTTACTTTGCTATTTTCCCTGCTCTTCATAGCTTGAAGATCGGTGCAAGAACTCTCGGAGTTGCCAAGCCGCTGAAAGAGAAAGGAAAACCATATTATCACAATAGACCAGCATGGTTAGTTGAAGAGCTGGAAAATCTCAAAATGATTGCCCCGAAGTTGGCAGAGTTACATCTCTCTGGCGTCACATTATACAGCAATATCTTTGGCACTGGGCCCTGTGTATACTCATTCAACTCTGCAATGAAACTCGTAACAATAGTTGGTTGTTCGTTGAAAGCTACACATTTATCTATCAAAAAAGAAGGTCGCGAGCAAATATGGTCAATGAAACGCGAGCGCGGCAATAGAGTTCCGTACAGGAGAATAGTATTTGCCGACTAGAAGATTAAAGCATATTTTATTTATTCAGATTGGAGTTTTCGGAGTTTGGACATCTCTATTGCGATTACTTAGGCCCAGTTAATTTGTTTTCTAATACTAGTGAATAAAATTATCAGAAAGTGGATGGAATGTAGTTGTGTAATTTGTGCGGCTGGTACTTTGTCCTGCAAATGCTGCTTGTCAGTGGAAGATTCACATCGCACAGTTGATAGAAATGTTGTTCATATCAATGAGATTGCTCGTTGAGCATTTAATATCAATATTGTTGTTGCCTCTGTTGTTAATCACACAGGGAACACATGCCTAATATACAGACAAAAATTCTACAGGGGCCATACCAGTAGTAACTCATGCACAAAGACGTACTACATCAACATTACAGCACAATCTCCAACAATTTGGGCTTTAGAAGCCACTGAGTGCGATTACTTGACAATACAGGTTATTTCAAGCAATTGCTAATTTTCCGTTATTGCTCTTATGCTATAGACATAACTTTTTTGTCATGGGATCACAAATAAACTGTTAGCGACTTGCAGTCTCTGCTCTAGAGTTTACAATTTGCTACTCTAGAGTTTACAATTTGCTACTCTAGAGTTTACAATTTGCTAATCGCCGATCGACTACCATCATCGCTCTCTACTCTCTCATCTCCCCGGGTTTCTCCATTTTGTTGTATCGACTAATGCATTTCTGGAAATCTATATCGTGGTATATTAGATTTTATTGATTCTGTTTTTGTGAGATTCATCCTGCTTAATAGTTACTGTATTGAAACAGAGCTGTTTGCAGACACCCTCATCGGCTCTTGATTGCTAAATCAGCTGCTCGCCGATATAACTTCTTTTTTATTTTTATTTAGGAAAGAGGTCTTAATTATCTTTCTCTGATAGTACTTGATGTCATGATCGTATTTACAGGTTGGTGGATAGGTTGTTAGGTATACCATACCGTGATGGTTGTCGCTATCGGCGATAAATCCAACTCGTCTCCAAACAAATATTTTTCAAGGGGTCCACAACTTGTACAAATAGGTTTCTTTTCTTATGACATTTTCAGAAAGATGTAAAGTCCTGAGAATTAATTATGTCTGACCTCATGTCGCGATGCAAGAGCAAACCGAACAATTCACAGATCCAAGCAACTCGACTGCTCATGTCTGCGCGCTCGTCAAGACTAGCTCTTTTTTTGTAGAAGTCGAAAACTTGGAAATTATTCACATAGCAGTGCTTCTACGCTAGTGTGTTTGAGAAACGCCTAAGATACTCTCTGTGGGCTTTCCCGGACATGAAAAGTTACGTACATTTTAAGGACAATACTGAGGATACCGACAGATACATTTGATCCAGGTTCCAATACTGATGCGACTGATATGTTTTCTTTCGGCTATCTGATACGACCCATAAATCCAAAATAGTCAAAGATAGCAAAGTTGTATGTCTAGGATATAAATATGAAGGCCTAAGGCCTTTAAGTCTGTATCAAGTAGTAAACTTAATCTCCGAAATACAAATGATTTTCTATAAAAACACCAATACCAAAAAACAGAAGATTGAAATCGAATAATTATTCGCCCAAACAAGCTAAAACATATAAAATAGCTTGTTCTACGTCAAAGAACTTAATCCGGATCCAGGCAAGGTCGTTAAATCGCAGAGCAGTTAAGATCAGGAACTACTGAGCAAGACAATGGAATGGGCCTGAGGCTTATGCTTAAGCGAGGCATATTACACGTGATGGTTACCCTAATCCGCAGATACGGTGCCAAGTCAGCGGAGCCTCGGCTTGAGCTGACAATCCTTGCCGTATATTTGTTGCTGGCAGTGTTGGTTAGTATTGAATGATACGATACATGATATATTAAATAAACGTTGATGATGTTTTGGGATTTAATTAAAGAAAAAGAAATAATAATTAGTGAATTAATAAGAATAGGATGGAGAAGGCGTCAGTCAGTAAGCCAAAGCATCCCCGCATTCTCTTGTTTTGCCGACAACCGAGCCCTGCAACAATAAATTCCAGCCCGATCGCAAGCTTCCTCTTTCTTTCTCTCTTCATCTTTCCTTATTCTGTATTTTCAAGAATCAAACCCTTAAAGTATGACTATCACGACACCAATCACAGAGCTTTTCGGCATCCAGCACCCAATATTGCTCGCTGGCATGAACGTGGCCTCAGATATGTTTTTCCTCTTCTTTCTCTTGTCATATTTACGCGGCCACTAACTGACTTTTCACGACCCCATTTAGCAGCCGCTGTATCAAATGCTGGAGGTTTGGGTGTTATTGGAGGTATGGGCTACAGCCCAGAAATGCTTCGCGAACAGATAAAGGAGATTAAGGCGCATCTCAAGCCCGGCGTGACTAAATTCGGCGTTGACTTGCTACTTCCTCAAGTGGGCGGCAACGCGCGCAAAACAAACTACGACTACACTCACGGCCAGCTCCCCGAACTGATCAAGGTAGTAATTGAAGAAGGTACTGGACTATTCGTGTCCGCTGTCGGTGTGCCACCGAAAGAGGCCGTAGATCAGCTTCACAAAGCGGGTATTCCAGTCATGAACATGATTGGCGCGCCCAAACACGTCAAGAGGGCACTTGCTGCAGGTGTCGATATTATCTGCGCCCAAGGAGGCGAAGGCGGTGGCCACACTGGAAGTATCCCCACATCGATCTTGATCCCAGCCGTTGCGGCCGAAGTCAAGGGTAAAAAGTCGCCATTGACCGGCAAGCCTATTGAGGTAATTGCCGCCGGCGGTATTTCAAACGGCAAAAGTCTTGCTGCAGCGCTTATGTGCGGTGCATCTGCGGTGTGGGTTGGCACTCGATTCATTTGCGCCGAGGAGGCAGGAGCACCTAAAGGCCATCAAGATGCGGTAATGGAGTGTAGCTATGACGGCACATTCCGAACCATTATCTACACAGGTCGACCGTTACGCATTAAAAAGAATCCGTACGCGCTCGATTGGGAAAACAATCGACAGCTAGAAATCAAAACGTTGACGAGTGAGGGTAAGATTCCCGTGCCGTGGGAAATCGAACAGTACGAACAGAGCGGGAAGGATGTTCCAGAGATGATTGAAGAATATGGATTTCCGTATTTGATGGGAGAAGTGGCTGCACTTGTTAAAGACGTCAAGCCTGCTAAAGCTATCGTGGATGAGATGGTCAGCGAGGCAGAGCAGTCGTTGACAAGAGGCTTAAAGTTGATAAAGGCAAAGTTGTAGATGCTTTTTAGCTATCAATGTATTCGATTTTACAAAATAAAAATTGTCTCTCTATTACTATTGTGAAACGATTGCAAACTAAGCATAAACTTTATACGATACAAGTCATGGATTCTGAGTGTCACCAGATTCTCTAGTTGGTGAGGACGAAACGGTACTTGGCCTTGTTGGCATCCATAAGCTTAAGGACATCGTTGACCTGCTCCATGGGGTAACAAGTAACCCAAGACTTGACGCCAGTCTTGGCCGACAACTCGAGCATCTCAGCGATCTCAGCACGCGAACCAAGAAGCGAACCCATAAGATGCACGTTCTGGTTGATGAGCGAGCCGAACGTGAGTTGCGGGACTGGAGACTCAGGTAGACCGACCTGGACGAAACGACCGCCGGGCTTGAAAATCGAGAGGTACTCATTGAGCGGCATGTCAGCATTGTTAGCGGTCGAGATAACAAGGTCAAAAGTGCGAGCCCATTTTTTGCTCCAGCCGGGGGTCTGAGTGGCAATGATGTCTTCAGCACCTAGAGCCTTAGCATCAGCACCTTTGGCCTCGGAACGAGAGATGGCATAAACCTTTTCGGCGCCGAGAGCCTTAGCGAAAAGAATGGCAAAGTGACCAAGACCACCGAGACCGACGACACCGACGGTCTTGCCGGGGCCACAGCCGTTACGCTTCAGAGGTGAGTAGACAGTGATACCACCGCACATCATAGGAGCAGCAATCTCAGACGGCAGCTCCTCTGGGATCTTGAAGCAGAAAGCAGCAGGATAACGACCCTCAAGTGCGTAACCACCGTACGAGGTGTCACCGTTCTCAAAAGTAGAGGAGTAGGTGAAAACGCACTTGGCACAGTACTGCTCATTGTCGTGGGTGCAATCGTAGCACTCCAGGCAGGAGAGAGTCTGAGCACCGACACCCACACGGTCACCACTAGACAATTGCTATTAATAAAAAAGAGCAGAAGCAATTGAGGCGTAGACTTACATCTCAAATTGGGTGACGTTCTTGCCCTTCTTGGTGATGGTTCCTACAATCTCGTGTCCGACGATAACAGGGTAGGGAGTGGCACCCCATCCAGATCGGAGAGTGTGCAAGTCCGAAGCGCACATACCGCTTAGAAGAAGTTAGCATGCAATTGTCACAAATGAAGCAGAAAACCGGGCAAGAAAAAAGTCCAGAAAAAAGTCCTCCGAAGAAGTAAACAGCCAAGAAACATACCAGTGGGAGATCTTGAGGTCGACATCATCATCAGTAAAGACCTTGGGGTTAAAGGTGGCCTTGACAAGGTTTCCGTTAACAGAGTCAGGGTCATAGCCAATGTAGCCAGTGAAAGAGTCAGTCGAGGGCATTGCGAGTTCTGCGAGTTCTACAAGTTTTGCGATTAAAGGCGAAGGATAAAAAGAATGGTGGAGAAAGAAAGGCAGAGCTTATTTATAACAGCTCTCATTATCTGGTCCGTGAAAAACCTTATCTTCTCTTAGCATCAGTCAATCCGACTTCCCCGCTCTGTTCCTGACTATAACTTTTGCAGCAGCGGCTGGTCGGCGGAAGAAATTACATTTATAAGACAGTATGTATATGATGGTAATTGACAGACTGTTTATATTTGTCCATGCCTGGAATCGATATCGGGAGCTGTCTTATCTGCTGCCGGGTGTCGGAGATTCGACGAGAACGAGTACGAGTCGCGACTCAGCAAGCCAGATTATCGGCCGACAGATTGCGGACTTTCGATTGTAGAGCTATTGCCAGCTTACTAAGATTTACAAATATAATTAAGTAATCTGGATTAGGGCTTTAATCTGAGAAGAATCTGATAAGCACTTTGGAGCATGGCACCATTTCATCAGTCTTGCTAGAACTTCTCTGCGAATCCCCGCAAATTAGCAACGAAAGCACACAGTAAGAGCTTTTGTTATTAAAAGTACCCATTCTGCAACGCTAATTCATGCTGAAGATGTCTGACGATTCCTTGTCAATTCCGACGACAAACACACCGGTCGTCGTGCCTAGCGGCGCCCCCGGCGGCGCCATCTCGCCCAAGCAGCGCATCATCAACCACATGAACAAGGACCACGAGCTGTCACTACGGGATTACTTGGGCTACTACAAGGGAATTATTCCGTCTCGCAACGTTGAAATGAAAGATATCACCCTCGACGCAATCACAATCTCATACGAAAACATTCACAACCGCGGCATCGACACCCTCGAGGCTGTCATCGAGCTGACGCCGCCGATGAAGAGTCTTGCCGAAGCTCGCGATGTTCTTGTTGGCATGGCTTTGCAGGCATCCGAGGGTCTGGGCTACGCTACTGTCACGCCTGTTGACAAGTTTCTGCCTCCGACTGTGCGATCGGTTCCGATCATTCTCGCCGTATTGGCTGGTGTCTACTTTGTGCTAATCAACCCAACAGCACTTAACGATCCGACCTCGGCGTTGCGCAATTTTAAGCTGTATGGCTACTCTTATGTGCCAGCACTGATCAAGGCTGCTGTTTATTTTGCCCTGGTGTACCATGTCGGCGAGGCCCTTGTCGTCTTCATCTGGACCGGCGCTTACCGAGTGCCTGTTATCAAGCGGGTGGGCTGGGTTGGTTGTGCGTTTCTAGAAGGATGGCCTGCTCTGGCGCGGTTCCGGTCGCTGATGGAGGAGAAGAACAAGGCGAGCGAGAAGACGAAGGAAGCCGAGCAGAAGAAGGAGTAGCAGTATATCTCATTTGAAAAATAATAAATATTTAGTAGTCTGTAACTTAATCAGTAATCCATTACATAACCGGACATTGACGAATTGGGCAATACGCCGAAATACCGAGACCGTTGTTTCGAGCCTGAGGCAAAGTGCGGCGCTTGTCTCCTCGTCCTCGTCATTCGCGGCACCAGCTTCAGCAGCCAAAACACAGAGTATCAAACTGCGGAGAGAGGCATTCTCTTCCCAATAGCTAAGCCGCAGCTATAATAGTCTTTGCTCTGCACTCGACGTTGCCGGCTGCTGCTGGTTCTGGCATCCAATTGCCGGCGATGGACCTCCATTTACAGGAGCACCTTCATCGGCGGCAGAAGCCCGGTATTCGGTACCCACCCGCCTACAAGAATAAGCGGGTCATGGATTTCATAGATCATTTTTTCGAAATGGACGATGATGTTAATAAAGAGGAAGAATTTCTGAATTGCTTTGCTGATAGCGGCTTCTACGTCATTGGTCTGAAAACCGTTGCAGGACGAGAAGGTAAGTTCTTGCCGTTCTGTCCACGACGACTTGCTTCTGACTATAATATGCGTGAGCAGAAATTAGACGGCTGAGAACTCAGCTTTGGAATCGTGTATATTCACGGCGTCACGAAGTCGACATGGTCTTTCCTTTCAACCGCGCTTCCTTTTGCCCTCCCGATTCCACATCCTTCAACAACAGCAACAACACGAGCAATTACTATCCTCACGACAACAACTTCAATAAGTTCGTCACTAACAATAATGACACAATAACGGCCGCATCAGACGAATTTGCAATGTTTGGCCGCATTCACTACGTAATGTCCGACAAACAAGCAAACGTTTTCACATCCCGCTACGCAGATATGCAATCCTTCGTTACTCGCGAAGCAAGCCGTCCTCCTACACAAGCAATCATGCTCACCATCGAATGGGCCGCTCGCATGATGATTTCTTTAGCTGATATGCGCGTTATGTATTTTCAGATTTATCCTTGTACTGCTACCATTGTTGAGGATGATTAGGCGCCAGCGACGTTTGGAGATCGTACGGTCTATTGCCTAACGCCATGCAGACTTCTAACAATCTGCCGCGCTAAAAGACACGACACTCTGTTCCATAATAATAACAGCACGACTGGGATTGATGTTCTCCTCTCAAAAAACTGTTGTCATTACTAGGAGAATGTGAGCTACCTGTCTTACCAAAGAGAGATATTGTCATCACTTGATCAATTCAAGCAATTTAACCAGAGCACATCGCCAGCGCAGTAACTCTTACTGGAACTTTAGTGCTGTTTTTTCGCTTTCTAAATTCCAACATCTTGTACTTCCGAGTGGACCACTCGGCTCACTTTTTGAGAAGCAATTTTGCCCTCTATTCATGCAATATTTACATATAATATACGTTACTCAAGTTTCCGCCTAGCCTGTACTGCCCTTCTAAACTCATCAACGTCTTCCCCTGCTTCCACCTTTTTGCCATTCGCTCCATCGATATCTTTCTGTTTATAAAAATGCGGCGATACCTCCGTCAGCCACTGCGGCTTAATCGTCATAACGTTCCTCATAAACTCCTTACTCGTCAGCACAAGTTCATGGTATAATACCCATTTCGGTCGACTTTTGGCAAGAACTGATGATGGGTGGATAAATACCGTCTGAGAAGCCTTCACAGTCCGATAGCTATCTCCACTCTGCGAGAACCTAGCTGTATTCACAAAAAACCCTGACGTAATAGCTTTCTTTATTCCTTCAACAGCAGCTTCATGCGTACCCGCGCTCGTCAGCTTCACACCCACGCGTTCACACAGTCGCGAAAGCTGTTCGCGTACATCACGCGCGCGATTAAGACTCTTGATTTGAACAAAATTCTCAGCGGCCCAGGCTGACGAGTATTCTGTGTCTACCCATTGATTATAAATCTCTAATAACGTCAAATGATCGCCGTCCGATTTCTTGAATGCCTCACGCGCGGCGTCCGCCAAATTCTTCTTGTCTTTAGGCCGGTAAAAAAGCGCCGAGGCTTCACCCAGCATAGCGATAATAGACAGCACTTCATCCACGCAGCCATACTTATCACTTGCAATCACTGCCTTCGCAAACATCGGATCAGTAGGGAATTCTGCCATTTGTCGTCCCAACTTTGTGAGCTCTCCACGATCATTAAGAGCACCTAATGCGTAAAGGTGCTCAAGAGACCGTGCAAGCGTATCCGTAGGAGGAGGATCCATGAAGTCGAAATTGAGAAGATCGGTAATACCCAGAGACATTAGTAATAAAACGACACTACCTAAATTAGTTCGTTGAATTTCAGGCGTCGTGCTGCGCGGTAGTTCGTTAAAAAATGCCCACTTGGTGTATAATCGAAAACACTTTCCCGCTTGCACCCGACCTGCACGACCAGCGCGCTGATCCGCCGAGGCCTGTGAACACTGCACCACCACAAGAGACTCCATCCCGCTTCGTGGATTATACACGTTTTCTTTGACATATCCTGGGTCGATGACGTAGACTATACCATCGATGGTGATTGACGTTTCCGCAATATTTGTTGCCAGCACAACTTTACGCGAGCCTTTTGGCGTCGGTTCAAAAATTTTGGCCTGCTGATCGGGTGGGAGGTTGGCGTAGATGGGACAGACAATGAGATTCTGAATTCGGTTTCCAAGTTTTTGGCAATAGTCTTGAATTGTTTCTTGCATTGTCTCAATTTCATCTTGACCCTAAAGCATTGTTAACAAAATTGAATAACGTTTTATTTCAAACAAGATAAACATACCGTTAAGAAGACGAGGATATCGCCAGGGTTCTTCGACGTGTGGATCTGAAATACGGTATTGATAGCTGCTTGTATGTAATTTGCTTCTGGTTGAGGGGTATAATAAATATCAACGTTATAACGACGACCAGGGATCTGAAATATAGGAGCATCGTCAAAAAATGCAGAGAATTTTTCAGAGTCCATAGTAGCAGACGAAATGAGCAATCGAAGATCCTTTCTATACCGCGCGATATCTTTCAATAGTCCAAACAAAATGTCTGTGTGTAGAGTACGCTCATGAGCCTCGTCAATCATTAGAGCTGAATACCCAGCCAGCTCCGGATCGGTGAGAAACTCACGCAGCAGCATTCCATCAGTCATGTATTTTATGATAGTTTTGTCTGACGACTTGTCCTCAAATCGAATCGAATAGCCGACCTCGTTTCCGATCTTGACGCCCATCTCATCAGCAACACGCTGAGCTACAGACATCGCAGCCACACGGCGCGGCTGCGTGCAGCCGACTTTCTTGCCGTCGCGAGTGTATCCTGCCTCGTGTAGGTACTGAGTGAGTTGCGTAGTCTTGCCTGATCCGGTTTCGCCAACAATGATAAGAATCTGATGATCTGCAAATGCCTGCAAAAGTTCGTCGCGGTATTGGTAGATCGGTAAGGATGCGCGGACTTGTTTCATATTAATAGCGTACTGCTCTGCAGCCTTGAGTTTCGCGTTGAGCTCCTCCTGCTCTCGAGACACGTTTTTACTGGCTTCTAAAATGAAATCAACACGGTGATCTGGATCGTCAACAAAATCATAAGTTTGCTGCTCTTCGTCGTCTTTTAGCCTCCGCTTTGGTTTCGCAACTGCACGCCTTGTTTGTTCTTCTTCCCATTGTCCTTCGTCTGTGACTGGTTTACGTTTCCGATCGGAAGGAGCTTCCGCATATCGTTTGTACATCGTCTCTTTTTTGCGCTTCATGTCCATTTTTCCTTTCTCGGTGATGTAGTCATCAAGCATTTGGTATCCCTGGTAACTAGTATCAATGTCCATGCGCTCCTCCGCGATACGAAGCAACTCTTTATTATATTCAATATCATCAAGCTGCTCCTTTGTAAGCCTCATAGATTTGGCAAGAAGCTCGTCATCTTTAACCTGTGCGCGTAACTCCTCTAGTTTCTTTTGCTCGCGAGCCTTAAGATATACTTCACGCGACCGCACACGCATCTCAGGCAACACTGCTTCGTCAACCATAACGCGAGCTTTGTCCTGATGTTTGCGATCTTTGTCAATAAGTTGCTTTGCAAGCTCATCGCGTTCCGCAATATCGCGGTCGCGCTCATCTTTGCTGTCCGGCATGGCAGGTGTTTTTTAAACTTGACTGCTTTTCGTCTGTGAACAAAACTTGCCAGTTCTTTAGTTTTGGTATTGCATTTTATGTGGTTAGGGCTGCTGTTGGCGATGAGCCGGCTCCCCTGCACAGGTTCAGCAAAGTGCTGCATTAAAACCATAAGTAGAATATATTACTAAATTTAGGCATTATACGTAAAATAATCTGATATTCGAGCTGAGTGCGGCGTAAGTTAAGATTTTTTGAACCGGGACAGTTTCCACGCTGAAGAATACATCATTGTGGCGGACAATTACTCTTGTTATATTTCCTTCTCCTACCGACCTTCAATTTCTATAGTTCACTGCTGCTGAAAAATTAGAAATAAGAGGGTGCTCGCAGGTATGAAGCTTTACATTTAATGCAGCCTTAGCAGAGCCTGGTTTACTGATTCGCTGTTCAGAAACAGCAATGTACCGACCTCGAACATTTCGAACCCTGCGCTCATTCTGCTATTCTTTCACCCGATTTTCCTCAACAGCAATTGCAACAGAATTAAAATCGGCTCCAGCAATCCAGATCTTACGCACGAAAGCCCAAGTACGAAAATGGCGCGCCCAGCAAATAATGAAGGGGAACTCTGTAGGATTCGTTCCGACGATGGGAGCTCTACACGATGGTCATATGTCGCTCGTGCGCTCTAGTTTGCGCATGAACGACAAGACTCTTGTTTCTATCTTTGTGAATCCATCACAGTTTGCTCCTAATGAAGATCTGGCCTCATATCCCCGAGGATTTGACGCTGACATCGCCATGCTGGCGGAGATGCGATATCTGCCGAGCGCGGCTCCGTCGCGGGTTGCCTCGCCTGAGAGTTCTTCCTCTCTTTCTTCGTCGGCTGTAGCTGAGACGCAAGTGGATGCTGTTTTTGCTCCGACAGTAGAGGAAATGTATCCGTCTGGAATTCCACTTGAAGTTGAAGCCCAGCGAGGCGCGTTCGTCACTGTCGAGGGACTGTCGTCACAACTAGAAGGTGCCATGCGGCCACAATTTTTCCGGGGAGTGGCGACTGTGATAACAAAATTTCTCAATATCATACAACCCGAGCGTGTGTATTTTGGCCAGAAGGATGTGCAGCAGACTGTTGTAGTCAAGAGACTTGTGAGCGATCTTTGCTATGGATGCGTCGTAATTGTCGTTCCCACCACGCGAGCCGCTAATGGACTTGCCTTGAGTTCGCGAAACGCATACTTGACCGATCAGGTACGCGAAGATGCGGCGGTGATTTACCGAGGACTGCAGCACGCTGTCGACACATATCGGACTGAGACCGACGCGAAGAAGATTATTGCCGCAGTAGTGGACTCAATCACTGAGAAGTTTGCTGCTGAAGATATTGAGTACGTTTGTGTGAATGATCTCGAAACGTTGGAAGAGCTTGAAAATGTGCATCCGCTCAAGGGCGCAATTCTGAGTCTTGCGGTGCGGGTCCCTAACTCATTTGGTACTAAAACGCGATTGATTGATAATGTTATTCTATAACGGCGGACGAATATGGCTTGTATGAAACTGGGCAACAAGAATTTGCATTGGGTGGAAAATGTTTTGGATAATAGAATAAAATTCATTTACAATTATATTGATATCAAATTATCGTTTCTCTAAAGATGGCTATTTTGACGACAGCTCAATGGTCACAGGTCCGTCGTTGACGAGTGACACCTGCATATAAGCTCCGAATACACCAGGCTTAACGTTGCCAGTTGAGGTTGGACCAAATTGCTTCTCCATCTGCGCCATGGCGTAGTTATATAGCTCGAGAGCAGCAGCAGCTATTTAATCCAGTCAATTGCTGTTTCGCTCGTATATATCAATAGTAAACTCACGTTTTTCGGCTCTATGAAAACTTGGCTTATTTTTCTTCACAGATGCAAGGAGAGTGAACTGCGAGATGCAAAGTATCTCACCGTCGATAGCAACTACGTTCTTCTCCCACTGCTTATTCAGCGCAGTTGATGTGTCCGATGATTCTGAT
The DNA here is from genome assembly GCF_038497685.1 of Kockiozyma suomiensis. Classification (NCBI taxonomy): domain Eukaryota; kingdom Fungi; phylum Ascomycota; class Lipomycetes; order Lipomycetales; family Lipomycetaceae; genus Kockiozyma; species Kockiozyma suomiensis. The sequence goes on from NW_027117669.1 coordinate 627,256, forward strand.
TGCTCTGAAAAATCTGCAGACACAGCAAGAGAAGGAAAGATGCGCAGTTTTGCGATCTGAGAGGCGAGTGAATCGGCGTCGGCGAGCGAGTCCCCTGCTTCGACACCAAGCAGCACGAGTAGACCTCGGTTGATACTGTGACACTCAGCCCCTGTTTCAGTACACTATATAAGTGGCTAACAAGAAAACTCACGAAGAGACTATTTTGTCATCGACAGAGACATGAGCCGAACGTACACGCTGTACGACTGCACGCATGCTGGTGATGGACGGGCGAAGATGAGTAGAGGAAAAGAGCTGCACGTGCTCAGTTTTTTAACGTTCACGTGACTTGTTCAGAGTCACAGAGGTTGGTCATTATTGTGCATTATTGTGGACTATGCTGCCTTCTGACTTTCTTGTTTAGATATGCTGCTTACTGAGATAGTTAAACAATGCACAATAAATAAACCTGATATCCGACAGGTCATCGGATAGAGTGGGCAGATGAGCCCAATTGATCATCCCCGCAGTCTCCGCCCCCGCGTTTTGTACGTAATGCGTATAACCTTCGCCGCGCACTTCATTTCGAAACGTCATACTTCTTTTGTCGCTATCTTTCATTATCTCGCTTTACTGGAAGTATAGAAATGGAACAGCTTCCGATCGATATTTTTATGTATATATACTCTCTCTCTGTTTTCGCTGCTTTCTGCTCGCTGTCTCGCCCTCTGAATACCCGAAAACCATGGACACCGCGAATACCTCCCCTCTCCTGTCTGACCTTCTCCACGCTCTCGTTGTACAGACTCGCGACGTTTTCTCACTTGGTCTTGCGTTTGTACGTCAACACTATGTAGCTATTTTTATTGCCGTCTTCACTTTCCACCTTCTCTCAAACAAATTCGGCTACGGTATTCACCACATCCCCGGCCCTCGTCTCGCTGCCTATACATATCTCTGGCGTGTCAATGATGTTGTTCGAGGGTCGGCATTCAAAACAGCTATAGCATTGCATAAGAGGCACGGCCCACTGGTGCGCATTGCTCCTCACGTCGTCTCAGTTGGAAGTGCCGACGAAATCCAAACAATCTACGGCACAAAGACTGCGTTCACTAAGACTGCTTTTTACCCTATCCAATGCATATCTTGGAATAAGAGACCGCAAATGAATCTTTTCTCGACGACCGATCCAGTGTACCACCGCAAGCAGAAGAAACTTGTTGCGAACGCTTTTGCCATGTCGTCTTTGCTTGAGATGGAGTCTGCCGTCGACTCGTGCTCGCAGCTTTTCATGCAAAACTTGCATCGCATGTCTGCTACCGGCGCTGCCATTGACCTCGGGACATGGATGCAGTACTACGCTTTTGATGTCGTTGGTGAAGTGTGCTTCGCCCAGAAGCTAGGATTCTTGGAGACTGGTGGCGATGTTGACGGTATGATTCGTACTATAGCTGGAATATTGTTGTATTCAACTGATATCGGTCAAATGCCCACCTTGCACAAGCTTTTGCTAGGAAACCCGATCTTTCCGTACATTTTGCCTAGCATGGAGAACTGGAATGCTGTGCTGACGTTTACTTTAAAAGCCGTCAATAATCGCGGTCATCTTGAACGTAACGGAAACCTCGAGGCATCATACGTCAACAGTGACATGATGTCCAAATGGACTAAAGTCATGCAGGATTTCCCTGATCGTATGACTACGCGAGATATTATTGTACACCTTTCGACAAATGTGTTTGCTGGCTCCGATACAACTGCAATCGCTCTACGTGCCATCGTCTACTACTTACTGAAAAATCCTTCGAAACTTGAAAAACTTATTGCCGAGATTGACGACGCGGGAAGTAGGGGTCTACTATCCAGCCCGGTCTCTTACAAAGAGAGCGTAACGCACTTAGTTTATTTGCAAGCCGTAATAAAGGAAGCTATCCGCATGCATCCCTCCGTGGGACTCCTTCTCGAGCGCCATGTCCCTCCCGAAGGCGCGTACATCTGTAACACTTACATCCCAGGTGGCACAATTGTCGGCATCAATGCATGGGTTTTACACTATGACGAGCACTCTTTCCCAGACCCATACCGCTTTCTCCCCGAACGCTGGATCGAGAGCTCTCCTGAGAAGCTAGCGCAAATGAATCAGGCTTGGTTCCCATTTGGCGCTGGGTCGCGCACATGTATCGGTAAGAATATTAGTATGATGGAGATTGCAAAGATTATCCCGCAGTTGCTTAGGGAGTTTGTAGTTGAATTGTCAGATCCCAAGGCAGAGTGGAATGTTAAAGGAGAATGGTTTGTTCAGCAGAGTGGTTTGTTTTGCAATTTGACGCCACGTACACAGTAGGTATTAAGGTTGCTAAGAATATTTTATGATCAATACTATGAATATTATCCTGCTGTTAGCGTCTATGTACAGATCGTTACCCCCAGGTATACACTAAAGCTCATCCATCTTTCTTCTCTCCGCACGAATTTTTTCCACTACATCTTCTCTACTCAGCATTCCAGCTTGCGCAACTCGAACGCTTGAGATAGCACCCATTCGCACAATCCGTAAAAGATCCTCGCCTACACAAGCTTCCACGGCTTCCACCATCTGCATTGCCTCCTCAAATCCTAGTACAGAACCAGAAGCTCGTACGCTGTCACGTAGCATCTCAACTAGTTTTCTTAGAGGAAGATGAGTTGGTTTATCCCTTTGCATGTGCATGAGTAAATCAACGAGACCATTCTGTGTACATGACCTTCCCAGTAGAGCATAGCGTTTCTGATCGGCGGGAGACAAAATCTTACGTTGAGATAGTACACGAGCGGCTTCTTTTGCTTTGATTCGCGCAAGAAGCGAAGACTGTCTATCGGTGACGGTTGCAGTTGAGACTGGGGGTGTCAACGCTATAAATCTGCTTTCGCCACGAAGAAGAAGTTGAACTTTGCTAGCATCTTTTTTGAGAAGTTCATGGCGATGTTTAACTATTTCTGAGTGCCTTCTTTGTAAATCTGGAAGGTTTGCTAACGTGATTTCTTTTGGATTTGTTTGGAGACATGTAGTGCAGAGTAAGGAGAACATTGATATTCGCGAAGAGAGAAATGACGGGGTGGTAAGTTGCTGTTCGGTAACTGTGTTTGGAAATTCAAGTATATAGTCCCGCCCCGTAATCTTTCTCGTAACAGCATATGCATCCTTGAAAATGTATAATATCTGTCGCAATTCTTTCAATGAAAACTTCCTAATTTTTGTTCTAGTGTTAATTTAAAGGGGAGAAAAATACAAAAATAATAGCAGCAGCATACCGATGACAGGATCGTTCGACGTCATTGCGTATTTGTAAAAATGACGCTTGTATTCCGACACCATCTCCAGAGTATAAAATATACAGCACTGAATCCAAAGCCGCAAATATAGCTTTTAGTCGTGCCAGCTGCAGTTCTATCTGCGTCTCTGTATTCTCCTTCTCATTCTGGGGTTCGTCGTCAAGACCAATACTGATGGCTTGCACAGATTCTATGATTTTGTTTTTCTTGATCGGCGACTCTGCTTTGGTGTTAAAAAAATCCATTTGCTTGCTTGGTTTGAATGCAAACGACGATAACCCAATCATCTTCTCCTTGGTACTCATCGCTTCCAATTCTCGGGCCTTTCTTTTTCGCAATGGTATATTTTCCTGCTCATTTTTGATAATGACAGAAGACCGTAAAGTGCGCGACATTTTGTGCGTTCGCGAAGGTGTGCAAGGAAGAGGAGGAGTATGAGAATTGACAAACTGGACGCGTCAATGATGTCCGTATACCAGATCTGATATGTGTTCTAGCCTATTTGATATATAATCCTGCAGCAGCAAAAGATCTCAATTGTGTTCTTTTTATATATGGAAAGGTAGAGACAGACAGGAGAGGTGTTACGCGCTCACTAAAAAGAGTTGAACAGAGAGGAGGAAACCAATTGATTCAATAGCCATACACGCGTCTTAACGCGTCTTGAGCCGCACTACTTCAAAATTTTAAATTGAAAACTTTATTTCGCGTCAAAATTCTGCTAGAGCGACATCTAGGTTTTTAATTATGATGATTATTTATTATCCAAAAAATTAATCCCAAAGTTATAATCAACTATTGTACAAAGAGTGAGTCCTTGCCCAATCGAATCCCTCTATTTATACACAAAACAAAATAAATGGCATGAATGCTCTGATGAATGTACACCAAAGTATTAGGACATAAAAAAAAATACCGTATTCAATGGTTCTTGCCAAGTGCGTGGTTCTTAATATGCTGAGCATGAGATTCGATGTTGGCTATTCCAATCACAGCAGTATGATATCGGTAAGAACTGTGTATGGCCGAACCTAAACTGCCGGACTCGAGGCACCCGAAACGCTACGCGACGAAGATGGCGGACTGAAATAATCATTCCGTGCATTTAATGACAACATATTCATAGATCCCATTCGTAGCATCTGGATTCTATCCTCCGCCGCCTTTCGCGATTCAAATCCGGAGGAAGCTATACCAGCAAACCGCTTCTGCCGCCCTGAAGTATGTCCTGGCAAGGAGGAGGAAGGGAGCTGCGAGTCGAGTTCGTCAGCGAGGATGTCGGACGACGTCATGACACCCACATGGCGTCGTCTGTCTGCCACAAAACGGCGGCGATTGTCGATTTCTTCTTGTGAAATGTGGCCGAAGCCGTTATGACGGCGGAAACAAGACTGTATAACGGATGAGGCGTCAAGGAGTTGCTTCGGAGTCGTTTGCACGATTTGAAAAGTTTCCATTGGATCGCGGACCGATTCAATTTGACGCTCACTGAGCTTAAAAATCGTGAGCGCAATGCGAAAAAATACTTTGGAATCCTCACTGTAATAACAAAATCGTTAGATAAAGATTGTTGATCAAAGATGTTACGACAGCTTACTAAAAAAAGCAATCCCATACACGGACAACAGTCTCAATTGGCAAGACGCCAATAAACCCACTCATAAACCATGCAGCAGTACATAAAGTAATAGGCGGTAGCCTGACTACCATATCGTCACGGAGATATCCATCGATGCCAGCACCGATTTTGTTCCATACAATTGGCAAAGACTCTCTGACGCACATCATGAGCACCCCTTGATCTATATTTGCGCCTTCAAGATTAATTTCGTGTACACCAGGTAAATATTTTTGAGTGATTATGACAAGCATCCAAAATGCTTTCTCTTCCTCCATAAATAAAAGCAGGAGGCCAGCCAGGAAGTTTAAAGATTGACAGTATCCTGTCTTGGGCACGTAGAGCGAGAAGGCGTAGAGAACACGTCGCAGAGATTGCACGATCCGTGTCTCTGGAGCGGCCGAGTTACGCCTTGAGTTACTACCGCTACTCTTGGTCGACCCTGGCGTCGTTGCAGGAGATCCCGAGTTTACGGGTGGCTGGTCGGTATTCCGGAAGTGAATATTATCGGGAAACGTCCGATGCAAGTCGCGTTCTATCAGCTCCGAGTCAACAGGAGGTGAACTCATGCCGCGAGTCCAAAGACGTTCGTAAAGTCCCGGGTTTTTTTTTAAATATTCCGGGCCCTTTGCATACCAGAACCAAGCTGCGCCGCGCCAGTCGACGGGGATGCCCTTACGCACATATCGCTTCACGAGTTTCGATTTGCGCGGAAACGCAAGTGGCACGCCGTCTTCACCAAATTCAATACCAGAGTCTCGAATTAGCGCTTCCCATTTGCGTCGACGTCGATGCATGTATTTTTCGTAGCTAGCAAACCACTTGTCGTACTCGGAGGCGGTGATGTACTGCGATTGCTTACGGAACCCGTACATATCTCGGGCGTTTGCAGAGCCATTACTATTCCCATTATTAATGAAGTGCGATATCGAGACGGCTGAAGCGGTATGTGGAAGGAGAGGCCGATTTACTGATGCAAATGAGCCCGGCTGAAAAGTCGGATGATTCCGCTCGAGGAAGAACTGCTGCTGCATGCTTATCGATGATGACGCGGATTCAAGCAGTGCATGTTGCTCTTCGCTAAAAAAAAATGCTCTAGGAGATGCAGGTGACGATGGAGAAGAAAGGTCCGGTGCCGACCGACGGCCGGCGGGGATACTGTATATTTGCTGTGCTTGCTGGTGCTGCGGAGTGGCGGCAAGACGCTTGTTATTGCGCGACAGCGACAGAGACGAAGAACCAGAGGATATCGACGAGGCAGTCGAGTTCGGCTGTGAGCGCAAGGGCGTAGGAGCAGGCCGTTCGGCGGTCGGCGGCATGTTTCTAAGCTTACTCTTGCTCGTAGAAGTGTGCTCGACGACGTCCGATTACCGCGGATTTGCTGATAAAGGTGGTGTCAGGGTTTAAGCGAGGTCACTGATTATCACGTGAAAGATTATCCAATATCACGTGACAGACATTGACTGCTTGAGAATGTCCGGATTGCACATTAACCCTGATTTTTGTATTGAAAAGGCACTCTTTATTCCAACTGTGCTTATCGGAAAAAGACGTCTGGCTTCTGGGCCTTAGCAAGGTGCTTTTAGAAGGTTCTTTGTATACGGTTAGGGTCGCATTCAGAGAAGAGAGATTTGTAACCATAAGCGTCTTGTATAACCAGCCAACGAACTATTATTGAAGCTATTGCTGAGTAATGAAAGAACAAAAAAAATGGCTGTGCTATCTTTCGAACCCAAAAGAAAATATATGAAAATGTGAAAGATGAAAAGAAAAGGTACATGTGTGGCTAGCTATATAGATTTATATATGATTGAGGCTACTGAAGCAGTAGTAGACCTATACGGACTTCAAGAAGCAATCGAGACTAGTATTACACAAATCGCAACATTTCACCAGTCGTATTGTAAAATTGCTCAGCGCGCTTTACGATGATATGCTCCTTGACATGCGAATCTTTAAGCAGGAAACAGATTTCATTGCCGACCAAGAATTCGGGGGCGAACTGAACATATCAACTCATGCATTTGGCAACATCACACATCTTGGCCATTCAAATGGCATCAGCTCTTCATCTGTTTTTTCCTTGTTTTCTTTGCAAATCTTCCATCTCTGGCTAACTTGCCACGACAGGCATGCAGCTATGAAATCGTGTAGTGTGAGTATGTACACGTGATCATTGATCGTGTACCAATCCCTTACAAGATTTGTGCATAGCCCCTCTAGTTTCACAAGCACACGAGACGAAGAAAAGCCTGAGAATGTCGTACGAGTCAGTGGTTTTTATAGCCCGTGAGGTGATGATCTACCAGATTCCACCCTTGAAGACATCAAAAGGTTATCGAGCATCAGAATGGGATGTCGCGAAGCCGCTCTGGAGCGGACGGCTGCGTGTGGTTGAAAAGAACGTGCCATTGACGAAGGACGCGTACGACGCGTGCGAGCTGCGATGCGAACTCTTGCTGGAGGACAGCACATCGGGCGAGCTGTTTGCTACGGCAGTATACGATTCTAATGGAAAAGGGGTTGAACAGGTTGTTGACTCGAGTCGGTTTTTTGTGATTAGGGTGGTTGATGGGGAGAGACACGCGTATCTGGGAATGGGATTCCAGGAGCGCAGCGAGTCGTTTGATTTCAATATTGCTCTACAAGACTACAAGAGGTGAGACTACCTTATCATCTCGCATATGACAAGTTGTCGATGAGAAGAGACTGACAGACGAGTGGCAGACATTCGGATCCGATGGCAAACACACCGGCTTCAGTCAGCAAAAATGCACCGAAAGACTATTCACTGAAAGACGGTGAGACTATAACCATATCTCTTGGAGTGAGTAGTAAGTTGATTATGAAATTGAATTTGTAGAGACGCTAACTAGATGTTATCAGAGTAAGCCGCGGAGGAAAAAACCGGATTCGAGGACTGTGAGCGGTAGCAATAGCAGCAGTAGTAGCAGTAGTGTGCTGCCTTTCTTGCCGCCGCCTCCATCAGCAGCACAGGTTAAGCAGCAGAACCGCGGGGAGGAGCAGGATGATTTTGGTGAATTTGTGTCGTGAGAGTCGTAATATAGCAGCAGAGTTTACGCTTAATTGATGGTTATTCAAAGTTCGTGGTGGCCCAACAAGCCGCACCTTTCCCCAACGAGGGATTCGTATCACTTTATACGCCCTCCTTGTCCTCGTCTCGAGTGCTTATTTTCCCTTCTCCGCGTCTTGAGCATGTCTGCATTTTCGTAGACCAACCTCAGCATTTTTCCGGTTGTATTATCGTGTGACGCACTATCTGTTGAGATAGACAGGCAGCACCCGCACGCTGCAAATGTTGCTCTTATGGGTACCACATTCCAGGTTATCGCCGCCTAAACTGCCGCTCGTCTGGCCCCGGCTCAGCAGCGGCGATCGCAGTGACGTGTGTGCCTGGGCTGACTGTTCTTTGTGTGCGGATACTTAAGTTGCCGTGGGCCCGTTCTCCCCACTTCCGCGACAAGAGTACTATTCTTCGTTCCTCAGTCCCTGCCTCTTCGACTGCTTCATTGACCCCGGATCTTTTCCTTTTCTGGTCTATTCCTGGTTTATCCCTGGTTTATTTCTCAGCTAGCAAAGGTCATCTCTACCTTCAGGGTATTACGCAAGCTCACTCGTTGCATCATCACCGCGTTCAGCTTCATTATCAGCCATGACACTCATCGTCCCGGGTGACGCCCATCACAAGCCCATCAACCATTCTTCGCCTCCCTATTCCGTCGAGTCCGGTCTTCCCGCTAAGGCCGGCGAGACCGCTGTTCGCCGCTCCGTCCTCGCCTCCCCACCTGGAAAACCTCTCGTCTCCCGGCCAACTCCCGAGATCGCCACTAACTGGGACCTTGTTCAGTATGTTGCTAAACGCTTCGGCGATAAGCCTTGTCTTGGTTCTCGCAAGGTCATCAAGATCCATGAGGAGACCAAAATGATCAAGAAAGTCGTTGACGGAAAGGAGCAGTCCGTCCCAAAGAAATGGAACTACTTTGAGCTGTCACCATACTCTTACATCTCCTACAAAGAACTTGAAATCCAGGTTCGCAATTACGGGTCGGGGCTGAAAAGCCTTGGTATATCTTTACTTGAAGTTTACGGTTCTACTAGGTAATATCTATTTCTCCTGCATTCTCTGTCTCAAGTCATCACTCTCGCCTTCTGACCATGCTGACCATTCTAATTCTAGTGCTGACTGGCTCACCATCGCTCTCGCCGCTGGTTCGCAATCCATCCCCATCGCCACAGCCTATGATACCCTTGGTGAGGAGGGTCTTACGCACTCTCTCAGAGAAACCGAGGCCACTGCCGTTTTTACCGAAACTTCTCTCATCAAGTCTCTTATACGTCCGATCAAACAGGCACCCAATCTCAAATATGTTATCTATCGAGCTGCGAATCCGCCATTGACGCCCGAAGATGCCGCAGTCTTCAATGAGGCCCACCCTAACGTGACTCTCATCTCCATGGACGAGCTCTACCAAAAAGGTATTGATGCCGCCCTCCCTCCTACCCCACCCGACCGAGAAGATACCTGCTGCATCATGTACACCTCTGGATCAACTGGTACTCCTAAAGGTGTGGTTCTCCTCCATAGAAATGTTATTGCCGCAGTTGCTGGTGTTGACGGTGCCATCGAGGGCTGCGTCAACGAGCATGACTACTTGCTCACCTATCTCCCTCTTGCTCATATCCTTGAGTTTGTCTTCGAGCAGGCTTGCCTTTTTTGGGGTGGTACCCTCGGATACGGAACCGTCAAGACTATCTCTGATGCCTCTGTGCGCAACTGTCGCGGTGATATCGTCGAGTTCCGTCCGACAGTTATGGTCGGCGTTCCCGCTGTTTGGGAAACTGTCCGAAAGGGTATCTATGCGAAAGTTAACGCCTCTGGTGTTGCAGTCTCAAGCATTTTTTGGACCGCCTATCGTGCAAAGAATTTCATGACACACTGGCGCATCCCTGGTTCAAGCGTCATCGATCACACTATTTTCAAGAAGGTCAAGGAGGCCACTGGCGGTCGTCTACGTATTGTCATGAATGGCGGTGCTTCGATTTCGAAGGAGACTCAGACATTTATGAACACCGTAGTCTGCTCGATGATTCACGGATACGGTCTGACTGAGACTGCTGCCATGTGCTGCCTCATGTCGCCCCATCAGCTCGCAACCGGTGTAGTTGGTGCCCCAACTACCTCTGTCGAAGTCAAGCTCGTTGACGTTCCTGAGAATGGATACTTATCCACAAACAAGCCTCCGCAGGGTGAGGTTTGGATTAGAGGTGACCCAGTATCAAAATGCTATTACCGCAACGAGAAAGAAACAGCCGAAGCTTATGAAGATGGATGGTTTAAGACCGGTGATGTTGGTGAATGGACATCATCAGGACATTTGCGTATCATTGATCGTAAAAAGAATCTTGTCAAGACTTTAAACGGCGAGTACGTTGCACTCGAAAAGCTTGAGACTGTGTACCGCTCATGCGCCGTTGTTGGTAACATCTGCGTTTATGCCGACTCTAATCATGCCAAGCCCATTGCTGTCATTATGCCGGCCGAGCCTGCCTTCCTTAAGTTTGCGAAGGAGAAGGGTTTTAGCGGTAAAGAGGTTGGTCACCTTGTGCACGAAAAGGCAATCCAGAAGGGTGTTTTAGACTTGCTACTTGATGCAGCCAAGAAGGGTGGGCTTAGTGGTACTGAACTTTTGTGTGGTGTTGTCTTGACTGATGAGGAGTGGACCCCTCAAAATGGTTTCTTGACTGCTGCACAGAAACTTCAGCGCAAAAAAATTATCGATGCCAACCATAAGCAAATTGAGAAGGTCTTCAAGAGCAACTCATAATCAAAATGACTAGTAAACTTTTTCTTACGGAATCTCTAACGCGAAGAAGATGCTTCGGAATAAAGGGTGATGGAATACGAGTGGCACTATCCAAGCGGCAAAGAATATGACTGTGATGCTGTATTGCTCTTCTAGTTTTTTTTTTTTTTTTTTGGGCTGTTCATTTATATCGGTCGTTTGTCATATCGGTATTCTATATGGAAGGTAGCTTACCTATATTCTTTTGTGGCTTGACATGTTGTAAGAGGTTATATATTAGTTCTATTGAAGTCTGGTTCAATGATTTTGTTCAGTTAGTGGACAGAGGTGTATAATATAGTATATACATATACTGCAATTAGATAATGCACGAATTGGGAGTTCAGTACCCGAGGCGAACCGAGTGCGAGGCGGACCGAGAATTCCGAACTATCCAAACATGCCCAAGATGTGATGAGTCTAAGCTTGATCTCCTCGGTCCGCAATCCGTAATTTATTCGTATAAACAACAGTGTAGTAAAATTTTAGAATATATAAAACGTGCAATGGTCCCACTTGTCAGTTTTCTCTCCTGCCAATAATATTATCCTCGAAATGTCGGCAACCTACGACTTTTCAGATAAAGTTGTTCTAATCACTGGAGCAGTTGGTGGCATTGGCAAAGCGACAGCTATTGCATTCGCAAAGGCACACGCAAAAGTTATTGTACTATGCGACCTTCCCAAGAGCGAGTCAGCTGCTTCGGAGCTGATTGCCATTATCAACGAATTCGGCTCTGAGGCCGCTTTTTTCGGATTCGATGTGTCGAATGATGAGCAAGTCAGAGCTGCCGTTAAGGCTATAGTTGCAAAATTTGGAAGACTCGATGTTGCATTTAACAATGCCGGCGTGTTGAGTGCGTCTAAGCCACTCATTGAGACCTCAGAAGAGGAGTATGAGCATACACTCGCTGTTGATCTCAAGGGCGTCTTTCTTGGACTCAAGTACGAAATCCAGCAGATGCTCTCCCAATCTCCTTCTGGAGGCGTCGTTGTCAATTCAGCATCAATAGCCGGAATCCTTGGCGGGCCCATGATTGGCGCCTATGCGGCAGCCAAGCACGGCGTAATTGGACTCACCAAGACTGCAGCTTTAGAGTATGGTGGACAAGGCGTGCGCGTTAATGCGATTGCGCCTGCGGCGGTCGGCACAGAGATGATTCAGCACTGGTTGCAGGATCCGGTACAAAGGGAGTATATTCTGGGCGGAATTCCACTGAAGCGAGCAGCTACGGTTGAAGAGATTGCTGGATCGGTGTTGTATTTGTGTGCCGATGTGGCTGGGTTTGTCAATGGAGCAACTCTTGTTCTTGATGGCGGTCAGACTGTTTCTTGATTGAGTTTATAGGAAGTTATATGCAATTAGATATTTAGAAGCATGTTATATTAAAATTTTACTCAATAGACACATTACAAAGCAAGCACAGGCAGGCTAACCTCCGCCAGACCATACATATCCACCTCAGCAACCTTCTCCGCAGGCTTCGTCGGTACCTTGACAAATCCATCAAAATACTTTGCGATTTGCTCGATTCCTTCTTTGCCCAAAGGAGCAACAGTCGCGACATATCCATCGGGCCTAACAACAACAAATGCACCAACCGAGGGATCGATTCCATACTTTTCGTAGGCATGGCCGTGACCGTTGTGATGCGAGTCATCGTCGACAAAAATCTTCCAGTAATCCTCGCGTTGACAATCATCCTTTGGTCGCAGTGATTGAGGGAATTCGAACCATTCGACAGAAGTACGCGGGCTGGCATGGACAGTCAAAACTTCAATGAGCGAATCAATCTTCGCTCCACTTGGAGTGTACTTGCGGATAAAAGACGACTCCGAGGAAAGGTACTCGCCTAGCACATTCATTTTTTCTGTTAGTGCCGCATTGTTCTTAAAGTCTCCTGCGAAATAAACGATACGGAAACGACCGTCTGACGGCATCGCGTCCGCAAGATGGTGTGGCGTCGCTTCGCTTTGGCTGAGTACCTGCGCCGAGTCAAAGCGGGTACCGATCGTGATCTTTGATGCGAGCGGGTTGACATATTTCAGATCTCCAAACTCGTCCTTCTTGCCGAATTCAGCAGGCTTGATTTCTAAGCATGACGGGTTGTAGTCGATGATGCAGCCGCTGGCAAAGGCTTTACCCTTTTCAAATACCTTTCGGAATTCCTCAAGCGATACACCGTCATCATCTTGGCCAGGTAAGTGTGGCTTTCCAGAAAACAGCCGCGAAAGCTTATGATCAAAATTTATCAAATCATATGCGTTCTGTCGGCGCTCATCCTCATAAGTTTCCAAAATCTTGGGATCAGCGAGACCCTTGCACACCCACGCAAGTTTCCAGCCAAGATTGTAAGTGTCCATCATTGAAGTGTTCATGCCTTGGCCAGCTTTTGGCGAATGAGTATGGCAAGCATCTCCAGCAATGAAGACGCGGTTATTCTTATGCCACGACGGCGAAACACGCTGTCCAATTTGGTATGCGGTATACCAGCGAATATCACGCACATCTATAGTGTAAGGCTCAAAAATCTTCTGCGCCGCGCCGAGGATAAACTCAGGAGTAATACGCGACCGGTCAACACGTCCCTTTGTTGTCGCCTCCGCTCCCGCCTCTTTCTCGGACTCTGTCTTCGAGTCAGGATCACGCGGGGTTTCCTGCAACTGAATGTAGAAACGCACGACGCCGTGCTCTCGTGGGATAACCATGATACTACCATGCTCAGCCGAATGAATTGCACAACGATGTCTGATATCTGGGAAATTCGTTAAGGGTACTGCGTCAAGTACACCCCATACATAGTCGGTTGACTCGCCCTCCATCTCGATGCCAAGCTGCTTGCGCACCCATGAATGTGCACCGTCGCATCCGACGACATATTTCGCTCTCAAGATTTCAGTGTTCGCAGCCGAGTTGCCTTCAGACGAGTAGTACTTGTCTTGGTCACCCTGGAACTGACGGAACAAGCCGTTGGCAATTTTTCCACCATACTGATCGGGCTGAGCTTCTTCTTCGTCCAGATTTTTGAGGACAACTGTGACAGGGTACACATCTTCACTATCAGATGCGGCAAGTTTTTCATCTATATCGATCGAAAGAGGTAAAATGCCACGCTCAACTTCTGCCTTGCCTTGCGAAGAAGAGGAAATCTTGTCGAGAAAGAACGACTCGATACGTCCCTGGTGGAGGACGCATTGCTGAAACCGCGAAATACCCTTGACAGTATCAGGTATGCGAGCAGAGCGGAAGAGACCCCCCTTTCCATCAGGTTCCCAAAAGCACACCTCTGCGACTAGTTAATATCCAAAAATGATAAAAACAAGACTAATAAAAATAAATACCTTGCATGTGGTTGGACTCATTCCACGGTCCATCAATTCCGAACGAGCGGAAAACTTCGAGAGTACGGCACTCAAGACCATCAGCCTGTCCAGCAAAAATCTTAGCCGAGCGTTTGTCGATGATACGGAATGGGATTCCGGCTCGCGCGAGCCATGTCGCGGTCATGAGACCGGCCGGTCCAGCGCCGATTATAAGAACGTCGGTGGTAGATTCTTTTGCAACCATTTTTGTCGATCAGAAGCAGGAGACAAGCGTTTGTATGAGATATGAAATATAGACTGGAAGGGGGTAGATTGTCGCGGACAGCACGGTTATATTTATGTTTTGCAGCGGGAGCTTGCAGGCCACATAACAGGCAAAGAGGCACCCGAAAGAGCGAGGAGGCAAGTTCTGTCCGAAAGTAGCTTGTCGTATACATACCCCAAGTCTCAGCCGAGCATCCCCGCTGCCGTCGCCCCGCCTTAGACACAGTTTCCTACTCAATAAAGACACCGACTAATCACGTTGTCAGCTAAAGTCAGCTTAGCCCTTGCCGCAGCCGATGCGGCCAACTCGGGAATGGGTTAGGGCCGGATACTACCCCGCCTATGCCTACCCCGGATTTTGTGCCGATGCAGGAGACGGTACTTTGTTGTCCCGCTCTATATCTAGATGCCTGTCTGCTCTTACCTGCCCCTGCCTTTCTTTTGTACTATTTTTTTTTCACTCTTCTGCGGTTTTTCAGTACAGCAAAAAGAAACAGTCATCATGCCTGCCGTGTACGAACCCGTTCCCCTTCCTCCTCTTAAGGATCTTACAGACGACAACATCACCGAAAACACAATCATTGTAAACAACCAGTCAAGCTCGCCACGCCTGCGCTATCTGTTTGCTCGTCTTGTTACTCATCTCCATGATTTTGCCCGTGAGACTCGGCTGTCGTCTGAGGAGTGGGATGCCGCTATCCAGTTCTTGACAGCCACCGGTCAAATTTGCACAGATACTCGTCAAGAGTTCATCCTTCTCTCTGACGTGCTTGGGCTCTCCTGTTTGGTAGATGTCATGAACCATCCAAAACCGGCAGGTGCTACAAATGGTACCGTTCTTGGACCATTCCACACACACGATGCTCTAGAGTACGAGCAAGGCGAGTCAATCTGTTCAGAGGGAAAAGGTGAGCCATGTCTTGTGCGCATTACAGTCAAGGACACTCAAGGTCGGCCTGTCGTAGGAGTCACGGTCGACATCTGGGAAACGGATGACACTGGTCACTACGACACTCAGTATGCCGATCGTGCCGGTCCGGACTGTCGAGGCGTTCTTGTGTCTGATGCCGAAGGTGTGATTGTTTTCAAAGCCATCCGGCCTGTGCCGTACCCAATCCCACACGATGGTCCTGTTGGCGGCTTACTCGAGAAGCTTGGCCGTCACCCATACAGACCTTCGCATATGCACTTTAAGTTTGACAAGCCTGGTTATGACGAGCTTGTCACTTCTCTCTACATCCGTGGCGATCCCTATGAAACCACTGACGCTGTCTTTGGGGTCAAGTCCTCGCTCATTCTCGATTTGGCAAAGATCGAGGACGCCGCGGTGGCAAAGGAGCATGGCCTGTCTACAGACGACTGGCTGCTGGAATACAACTTCGTACTTGTTACCGACGAAGAGGCCAAGGAGCTCAAGGTCAAGAATGCTGAGAAGGCTCTGAAGAAGCTGGGTGTTACGGCTACGGTCGTTGATGGATTGCCAATCGATGCCCTTGATTAAATGGTTCTTATGCATGTTTTCAATGTTCATGAATTATTTATTTTAAGTCTTGAAAGATATAGTAATACAAGTTGCATTGGGTATACAAGACATTTTATTTGTGTTCAGATAACCGATTTTATTATTACTCGCAATGCTATTCGCTGCTAGCGAATTCCATGTTGGGTAATGTGGGGACTCTTTTTGAATCCGATTTAGTGAACCCTAAACCGAATTATCATCGATAAGCGATAATCAGTTGCTTCTAATGCGCCAGTACTCTGATGAATATTGGCATGATCAAAATATCTCTGTTTGTATTGCCATCTACCAGCATAGAACGGAAAAATTTGATGTTCTATCATATATGATGTAGCTTCAATATTATCGGGCGGCTGATGAGACTAGTGTATGTCTAGACTACCCCTGATAGGAAAGGCAGCGGCTGTCTTGCACTAGATGTCGAGTATGAATAATGGCATAACTGCAGTTTCTGAGAACTGCTACTCATTTCTTAATTAATTCAGCGCTTATGATGTCTTTGCCTAATCAATCTATTGAACAGCAGATTGCTGCGCTTCGGCAAGAACTGGAAGGTTTGCGCAAGGTAAATGACAAATATCAACGCGGCTTTGTCAAGTTTGTTGAAAAGACAAAGCAGAAAGTACCGTCACTTACAATACCTAGCAAGCTTGATTTCAATATCACCAATCTGAAAATAATCGCAGATAAACATCCTGTAAGTAATTCCGCAGATACACAGCCTGTAGAGAATTCCGCAGATATACAGCCTGCAAGGAAGTGTCTTCCCTATCTGCGGAATTCTCTTCGTCTAAAACCGACAAAAAAGCAAAGTATTATGGATTTTCTCTTACATTTAAGAGCCTGTGTCGAGTTTGGAAAAGCGTTGACTGGTGGATCAGTTTATCAATTTCAGCTCAATGATAGCTGGACCGAGTGGGAGGTTAACAATGTGAATACTGAGTATCCACCAGTCGGAATCGTTGCTCTGTTCTGGCCTATTTTTGTGGTACTGTGGCTCATTCAAATGCTGCTTTATACAATATACGAGCTGCGTATTTTTTGGGACACAAGTAAATCTTTTGATCCCATCGGTCGCCGGTTTGTATTACAAAAGGGAAAAAACGATGACAAGATATTTTCTAAATTTATATTGCTGCTTCGATATGGTTTGAACCTGATTGAAAAGGACGATCCGGCAAACTTTAATTACCGGTTTGCATGGAAGTTAGGTACCGGATACGCAGTTCCTTTTGTTCGTATAGATCGCCGTGATATTTTTGCACATTTTCGCAAACTGGATGATTCTTCGCGGCAGATTGTGAAAGGTAATCTGTTACGAATGGAGCAAAGCTTCAAACATTCTCAGGCGGTTGAATTTAGACAAATTAAAGATCAATGGGCTTCTATCGGTCGAATGTATAGTCTTACTGATTCACCAGTACAGAAATTCGTACGCTATGGAGTGACTAAATATCAACTTCTCCCTCACGATGATTCGATCAATGAAATTATGGAATCCTTGTATGAGGGTGTAGAGAACGGAAATCAGATAGTCAAAAATCAGTTCATCAACAGAAAATTGATTCATCACTTGGAAAAGACGCTATACGATGGTAAGCTGAATTCTGAACTCTCGATGAAGCCGAGTAGTGCACAAAGTGTCTCGAGAACTTCCTCTTTGGCGGATACATTAATCACAGCAGCGCACAAAATAAGCTCAATGGCGGACTCAATAGACTCAATGGTGGACACATTCGGCGCAAGAGTCAAAGCTTTGTTTTATGAAACACCAACTTATTCAAGTAATCTCCGGAGACTGGAAATACTGTTGGGCGAAGAAAAAGAACAGAGCCCTAATGGACCGTCTACTCTATGCTGTTTGATGTGCGCTATCGCATTCAATAGTCTACCGATGGTTCCAAAACTTCCCAGCGATATCAAACTTACATCTATGGAAGTTATGTCCTACGTTGGCCTTCAGGAGAAGCTTGAGATGCTTGATCGACTCTTTAATCCAGACTCCGAGCAATGGAAGGACGCTGAATATCTGAAATGGGGCGGTGTGGTACCAATATTTCAGCCTCAGCCACCAGAATCACCCGAGGCTCCACATAGTTCATTAAATAGCCACAATCAGATATATATTCCAATAGGTAATTCTGTCGATAAAAAATATTGGCAGATACAGACATTGCAAGCGATAGATAAGCTTTCTGATAAATTGAAACCATATATATCTGATGTTCTGCGGAATCTTTCTAAACAGACATCTGTAGAGGATGCTAAACAACAACTGGCCAAGTTTTCTATTAGTGATTTTTTGAATCAGCTAGATCCAAAATCTCGGAGAGCTGTTTTGCGCAAGCCTCTAATCAATCAGATGAGAGCTGTGGGGTTTGTTTTTCAGAAACCTAGACGTACTGTTCACTCCACTCGATTTCCCAACACTAAATTCGAAGAGTTTTTGTCTGGTATTATGCCGAATATGATTCACCCACTATCAGTCTCCTGGTCGGCGGTATCTGGACTTATTTCTGGGTTCAGCATTAGAACCGATACGAATTCAATGAGCAAAGCTGCGAAATTTTTCTCTATCCTGTCTCTGTATTTTTCAGTTGTAATCAATATTGGTTTCACAGGTACTCAGTGGTTTCTGTTTGGCGCGGGATATAAGAGCATGAATTTCATCCCGATTCCGCATCGCAATATTGGTTCTATTGGAAGAAAGATTTTCGACACTCCAGGAACACTACTTGCGCGTCAAAGATACGTGCTTACATCTTATATTGAAGGCTCTGATCCGGATTTCTTACTGGATGATTTGTCGGGACTTACGCCTGATGCGAATGTCGTCAAGAATCCGCTGATGGCAGTGACATGTTGGCGAGTTCACGACTCTGTAATCGAGTCTATAGGATTCAGGTTTTCAGATACACAATATTTACTTCCTACGAGTCCGAAAAATCTGCTAGTTGAGAAAATCGAAAATAGTAGAACGCGACAGTATTGGAAAATCATTAGAATTTTCCTTGAAATATTCATTGGAACAATACGAGACAATTCTAAACAATATCACAATGAATTACTTGACAAAAACCGTGGTGAAAGGGAAACGAGTGGAAAGACTAAATTTCAACGGTCGTACAGGTTGCCGTACGGCAAATGGCCGGTCGAGTCTACTCAATCGCATCTGGAGAGTAAAACAAAATCTGGACATATTACGATAACGATCGATTGCTAAAAATTGGGATTATTCACTGTCGTGTAAAGAATTTCCGAGGAATACTCGCATCGTCGAAAGCGGTAGTTACAAAGAGACTAGAATGGAGTGCGTAAAATAATCATTTACAGTAATATTGTAATACCATAACTCTAGCCTGTCGCAGTTCTAAGCCTAATTTCGCATTCGTACTTCCTCATTGGAGTGCGATTAAAAGCGGGTAGATGGAAACATACAAGCTGGGTAATGCTATTTTCGATTAGAGCATAACTGGGAAGTGGGGGCGGTGTGGGGCAACATTGTGAACGCGCATTGGGCTATGACACCTATGACGCAACATTTCGCCTATATGGGTATAAATATCTGCGATCTTCTCAGGAAACCGATCTGCATAGTATTTCTTATACTTGGCCAGCTAAGTTGCAAACAATGACTAAATATGAGGGATCTTGCGACTGTGGTGATGTGAAGGTCACGGCGGAAATTTCAGATCCTTCCGGGGGAATCATCTGCCACTGCGGCGAGTGCAAGCTAAGGTATGTTGCGGTATCTAGGTTGATTGCATATATACGCATTAATTTCTAAAATATCTATTGTAAAGATACGGTCCTTACAACGCTGTTTTTGCGGTGCCTGAGGATGACTACAAAGTCGTCTCCGGAAAAGACTCTCTCAAGTCCTGGTCCTACACTGGAGCATCGGGAAACCCAGTCCCTTGTAGCTTCTGCAGCAATTGTGGAGTTAATATGTTCAGAAAGGAGGCAACTTTGCCAGGACTAACTGTTGTCATTGCTTCAACTTTGAAGGAAGGCTGGGAGAGTGGTAAGTTGAGACCTACGCAGTCGCTTCTTACTTCGAGAGCCTTGCCTTGGATCAGTGAAGTCGGTACTTTCAAGAACTTGTAAAGAGTATCGAAAAGATTTTTTAGAGAATCATTATGAAATCTAGTCAACAAATCATAAATTCTCCTTACGTTATCGGTCAACCATGTATCCCATCACTCGTGTGGGCAGAAACTATAAAATTCAAATAGAACCGTGTTCCCTCCATAGACGAGTCTCTACAGAGTTGGCCTGAGTTTTCCGCATTCTCAAGCTCTTCTTGAGCCACCATCACACTCCATCCAAAATGTTGATTGACTTGTTGCGGCGTAATTCCAACCTGTTTGCCTTGCTCTGTGCATAGCTGTTTGATATAATCAATGACCATGCCTTTCACTGTATCTTCTTTGTAGTATGCTTCTTGGATTACAATAACACCCGATTGAAACTTGCGCATGCGGAAAGGTAGTTTCAAAGCTTCAAATTTTGAGCACGCTTTATAAAAATCCTTGGGAGAGATCAACGATATTCCGCGCGCACGATTGTACAAAGCATAAAGATCAAACAGTGTCAGAATTCCCCCTTCTCGGACTAATACTCCGTTATCTAAAAATTCTGCTAATTGCCTCGCTAACTCATTGTAAAATAGCTCATCTTGAGAACCTGCAACTTCGCGCATGACGATCGGAGACGATAACGATAAAGCTTCGGAGGATTGAAGCAGAGCTTCTCGCGCTTCGATCGAAACGCCTGGAGCAGAAGCTAATCTTACTGCAAAAGATTCAGCCAATGCAACCATCTCCTGGGCCTTATTCATGAGAGAGTTAAGATCTGTCAGAGATCCCATGAGCTCAGTGGTTTGGTGCCGTTCTTTGGCGCTCATATTGGCCAGTCCGTGAATTCCCAGTCGAGGAAAATGTTGCTCATGATGGCGGTGGTGGTGCTTATTAGTTGATGACGGTATACTTGCACTATCCCATTGTCGTCCTTGAATAATGGTTTTCAATTTGTTTAGGAATACTTTTTCACCTCCTGCTCTGAAGCTCAATTTGACGTATGTAATCTCCTCATCAGCAAGCTTCGGTGTAGGCGACGGCGAGTACCCAGCGTCATCCTTCAAAGCGCTCTGCTCTAATAGCCTTGGCGGCAGATTTTGAGAAACAAGTTCAGCTCCACATATCTCACACTGTCTAAGTGACGGATGGTTGATAAATGTGCATCGAGGGCAAGGAAATCCAGTGTCAATCTCCACGACGCCTGCTTGTTGGACAGGAGGAATGCTGCGGCTTTGTTTATCCAAGTATTCGATTTTTGCAGTTGCAAGTACTGCAGCTGCTGGTCTCACACCGCAGGTCATGCATGGTGGGGGATTGTTGTCTAGCTCGGAAACTTTGATTGCGTTCGCAAATGAGCATATTGGACATACCCAGCTCAAACTAATGTTTTGGTCGAGTGCAGCTGCTGTACTATTCCCGACCGCTGATACTGGGCTCGGACTTGTAATCTGAGGTGTGGTCACTGCATTTGAAGAGGACAAATGTGCTTGAGGGACCAGAAAGAGTGCAATCTTGGCCGATGAGCGGAGCAGGCTAGGCGAGAATTGGATCCGGGTGACAAGGGAGAGATCAATGCTGACGGAGCGTGTCGCGGCAAACTTGTTATCGACATAACATACTCTGTGAGTGGTAAGATAAACTCTACCACTTTGATATAGATCAACTTTGTATCGGCTAGAACTCAGTTAGAATCAATGAAACAAAGAGAGGGCGAAAAAAAACGAGACCGCTAACCCTTCGTAAAGACCGATGCCGTCTTGCACAAGTATTATTACCTCATGCAAAAGCAGAACCGGGCGACTAGCGGATGTCAGGTCTATCGGCCTCCAAAATCGCATTCAAACTTGAAAATTTAAAGCAACAATCAATATGAATACAGTAATTTGGAGAATGTAAGTCAAATTCAGAGATGGGAGATTTCGTATCACGTGAAATTATGACTAATAAAATGCTGTTTAATGACTAAGAAGATTAACTCAACTCAGATACGCGAGAACATCAACATCAAGTGCCTGATCGTTGCTTCGAGTATCGTCGCCCGCGTCGACAGCCAATTGACTTGGTGGTGAAGGCTTGGTTGTTTGGAATTGTACACTAGGGATCTAGCAACCATTTCATTAATACGGCAGAGATATTCTAGCGTGATCGCTCTGTATCTCACTAGTCAGAGTCGAGGATGCGTTTCTGGCGCCCTATCGAACTGACTGCTGCTCATCGTCCGGTGCTCTATGACGACGAGACTGATATTCTAGTTCAGAACTCGGTCGGTATATATGAAGGGTAATTTCTTAACGTATTTGGGAATTTGCATCAGCTATTTGCGTTGTACTAATCACGAAAACTACTTTAGACGTTCGCGACTACCGGAATACCAGAATGGCCGCATATATTTAACATCGCATCGAATTTGTTATGTCGACGTAGCATCACCGCTTTCTCATTCTGTTGCCATAAATCTTCCCGAAGTAAAGACTGCTCAGTATACAGCCCGGTTCTTGAAGTCGTCACCAAAAATTACATTGCATTTTTCTGAAGAGACTTATTCGGCATCTGCTTCTCCAGTCTATCCGTCATCTACCTCAGCAACTCCAGATGCCTCCACGACATCTCTAATCAATTCTGAAAGCACTACACTGTCGCTCTCTCTAATTTCTTCGGTCGCCTGGATTTGCCCTATCTGTTCATTTGCCAATCATTTTGCGTCAAGCTACAGACCAGATATCTCTCCGATTCCGGCATGCATAACTTGCGGTGTCAAGCCTCCCGAGGCCGTGATCAAAGATGCATTGGTAGAAGGCGGAATTGGGCACGGGGCAGCGTCTCCGACGAATGATGATGGTGGACCGCTTGCTGCTACCGATGCAGATGGTCTCGCCTGTCCGAAATGTACATTTGTTAATAACTCTGCGTTAAGATTTTGCGAGTTATGCGGCGCGAGACTACAGACTTCTACTCTTAACCTGTCAGATTATTTGATAGACAAAACTGAAGCGCGCAAGGAATCTTATCTGCCGTTTTCTCTAAATGGCGAAAGATCAAAGTATGCTCTGCCTATCCAAGAAGAGATTCTGATGTACGTCAAACTTAGCTTCCGGTCTGGCGGCGATAAAGAATTTTTTGAGCGTGTGAGAGCTGTCTTGACAGATCGTACATGGTTGCAGAATGCTTCTCGCCGGAAACAGGAGTCGTCTATTATTGTGGTCAATAAGGAGTTGATGAATAACAATATGAAGCCAGAAGAAGGATCTCCTAAGCCGCCATTAACTCCCTCATTCGGTATTCATGCACTTCAAAGAATTAACGAGAGAGAAAGAGAAGACAACAAAGATCTCATGGGCTCATTAAGTGACCTGCAATCTCTCATGACAAAGGCAAGGGGTCTGGTTGCACTTGCAGAGAATTTTGCTGTGAGGCTGGCTTCATCACCCGGCGTCCCCGAGGAGGCTCGTCGTGCTCTTCGGGAATCTTCAAACGCGCTTAGTTTGTCGTCTCCGATTGTCACAAAGGAAATGGCGGGTGGGGGGAACAATGAGATCTATCACGCTGAACTTGCGCGACAGCTTGCAGAATTTTTGCAGAACGGAGTGTTGAAAACCGAGGGTGGAATCATTACCTTATTTGACTTGTTTGCACTCTATAATCGTGCTCGAGGCATTTCCCTTATTTCAGCCAAAGATCTGCGGGATGCCTGTGAGATGTTTGAGACACTCAAGCTGCCTTTCAAAATGAGGCAATTCAAAAGTGGTCTCATTGTTGTGCAGGAAGTAGCGAAAGCTGATGGGATTGCTGTTACGATGCTGGTTGAATGGGTTGCGACGGCACAAAGGAAACCATATGAAGAGGATGATGGGGTCACGCCGCAAGATGTGAGCCAGCATTTTGGATGGAATGTAGGTGTTTGTGTAGAAGAACTAGAGGTGAGTAACTTCATTGTTTGTTCACAATATTTATATACCACTTTACTAATTTGACTGCAGACGGCGCTAGAACAAGGAAAGCTGGTTTCTGACGCAGTAGTAGGCGGGACGCGTTATTTTGTCAACATAATAACCTCATATATATGGGACTGGAAAATGGACATTTTCAATGAAAAATCTGGAGAAGTTGCAAATGCGATTGATTTAACTGCGTTGGAAGAAGAATTGCCCAATGCAAATGCCAACTATATGAAGTTTTCTAGTGCATACAAGTCACCGACCAATGTCCACCAGGCTATGCTTGCTAACGGGAAGAGTTTGTTATAAATATACTACCGAGAATGGAAAGGCATAAAGACCGTCAAGAACAGCTTGTTATAGACTTGAAAGAGGTTTTCGTTTGTTTACTTATATTTTGGGGTATTTATGGAGTTTTTGGAGAACTATAGTTCTATCATCTGGACTGAAAACGAGAACTTCGTCTTTTGATGTAACTACGTAGACGTTGCAAGACTGGCTAATGTATAATCTATCATAGAGCATCAGCTCGTGAGCAATATTTACAGCTAGTCTATGACTTTATAAGAACAAAAATTATAAAAGCAATCCAGAACCTCTCAGCAGATGCTTTATTTGTAATTTTCTCCTCTCGCAATATAATCCGCAACTCGGGAAGAGGTGAAGCAATGGCAGCTGAAGTCGTGTTTATTTAGAGCTCTGGGAGAGATACCTAAATAGACAAACCTTAATTGATGCCATCTTGCAACCTTCAATTCTACACGTATGCCTCGACAATTTCGAACTCAACTCTTCAGCCGATTTTAGCAGATAAAATGCGAAGCCCACGCATTGGACGGTCGCTGCTGCAATCTACTGAAGAGCTTGTAGAGTCAAAGCTAGCAAAGGCTGACAAAGTGGACGAACGAACCGTTTCATTAAAGAAATTGGTTCGGAAAGAGATGTGTTCGCGTTTGCATCAAATCTCTGAAGAATCACTCATTTCACAATGTGAGTTAGTTCATTAGATAAGTATAAAAGCTCTAATATTAACTTTCTGAATGAAATGTTATAGCTGAAGATGTCGGCCGAAGACTACAGCAGCTCAAATCGTATCAGCGTGCAAAGAATATTGGATTCTATCTAAAGCCATATCCGGGAGATGGGAAGAAACGAAATGACCTACAAACAGGAATCATGACAGAACGAATGATTTATCAGGCATTTCTTGATGGTAGATTGCCCAAGATCTTTGCATATTGCTCAATTATTAATCAAACTACGCAGGCAAAAATGTGTTCCTGCCTCGAGTTATACCTACAGTCGAAATGTCATCCGAAAATTTAGAAATTATACAACATATACAGAAAACAATCAACAAACACAAGTCGCCATACTTGCCATTTATATCTCTACAAATGAATCAAATTGACAATTACGAAGTATCCCGCACCCTTATTGAGGGTCACAACCCGAGAAAGCCGCTCAAAGAGCCGCCGCCGGGACTTGACGGTACGTTTACGTAGCGTTAAAAATGATGCTTTGATATTAATTAATTGCAGCTCTTGACTCGACGGGACTTGATTTTCTGGTCGTACCTGGTCTAGCGTTTGGCTGGAAAGGACAAAGGCTAGGTTCCGGACGAGGATTGTTTGACAATTATATTACATTTCATCGTGCATGGTCGAGTAGCATGCAGCTAAATTTTCCAGTCATTGGTAAGCCCTTTTATGGATGATTTATATCGACGTGTCGCTAATAACCTTCTTAGTGGGACTGGCTTTAGAGGAGCAGATCTATCCTGACGATGAACAAGACTGGTCGCCGATTAGCGACTATCATAGCGAATATGAAGATATAGAGCAGGTCCATAATAATGAGATGCACTCTCGACGGCTCAATTCAAGATCCGGGCAAAAAGGAAAGGAAGTACCGAGATTTATACCGCATACGGAGCATGATGCGTATGTGGATTTGGTGCTCACTGCTACTAGACAATTCGGAACACTAGCAAACTTAGGTGCTCATTGGAACCATAATAGCGTCAATGTGGGGTGATATTGTAAATAATAAATTGAAATGCACGCATGTACATATAGTATAGCCAATCTTAATAGCCAATATATTTTTGCCGCTGTCCTAAGTGGAGCAGTACACATGCCCACTACTATTGTCTCTTTATCTTACAAAAACCTCTGCGACCATACAATCGCGCCATACATATCATTTCTAAGACTCCAGGCTTGAAATAAGTGTGATGTTGTCACCCTTTAATAATATTCGACCTAGAATTCGAAAAGAGATTAGCTTTGCTAGTATGTCGGCGCAAAATCAAAGACTGACCTAGAGCTCTTCGCAAATTTGTCTTTTCATTTACTTCTGTAGCATTATCAACCACGAGGTTCATAAACTCATCGAATCCCTGTGTTGATTAAACAGTTAGCGCACAAGCAAAAAAAATGGATACCCCTTCGATGATATTTGATCTGATCAGAAGACTTCATCAGCACCTACCCGAATTGTTCCCTCGACACGAGTTTCAGTCTGCTCGTATAGCCAAATTTGAACCGTTGAGCGCTGCTGAAGTAACTTGAAGATGAAGTTGATGGGAGGGATCATCTATTGACAATTACAAGTTAATGCTATCAATATTCAAAAAGTGTCACACAAATCCATAAACTTACCACCCGCTGTTGCCGCCGGCCAGACATATTTTAGAGTATTTCTAGATTATAATTGCGAAACGGTCAGTGATTGGAACTTTTTTGTTCTGATCTCTAAGAGAGGTTAGGAATGAGTCGTGGAAGAGAGGGCTCAAACTGCATATGTGAAGGAACTTTTCTTGACCTTTTCCCCTGACCCAGCTCTAGTATGTCTCAATATCCAAGACAAACTTCGAAGCAAGCTAGACAATCCCAACCTGAATTGTTTTTCAAAAAGTGTATTGGCATCATTCTGAATAGTTCAGATTATATTTGCTAATTGAGCAGGATTAAGTCTCTGATCATTGTCTTTTGCTCTTTATGACTCTGGATTGAGCAATCTGGATCTAGAGAAATAAATTGTGAGAAGTTATATCAGGATGGAATCATCTGCATCCACTTCGGTCAATGATCCTATATTGTCACCACTGCTACAAGCATTGAATGCATTGTATTCAGGAAGGTCTGACAAGCAGACCAAAGTTCAGGCGGGACAATTCTTGGAACAGTTTCAGAAATCGGTAAGCACCACCATAGTTCTACTACTCTCTGCAATTTTACATCTTTATTACTGTTTTGTCTTATCACAGATGATGAATCAGTTTACTAATACACTACATCTTATAGCCTGAAGCATGGACTGTTACGCACAGAATTCTATCGTCGCATTCACTGCCGTTGGAATCAAAAGTATTTGCTGCGCAGACATTACGTAGTAAGGTATGCTAAATAACGTTTTACTGTTAGAGGGAGTAAACTAACCTGGACGGCGTCCAGATTATCTATGATATGCATCAATTACCCCAGCAAAATAAGTTGGAACTTCGCAACTCTCTAGTTGCCTTGTTAATCTCATATAAAACTGGTCCGAAACTGATCGTTACTCAGCTCTGTCTAGCACTCGCCAACCTTGCGATCCAGCTTACGGATTGGAAAAATGCCATTGCAGAGGTAGTTACATCTTGTGGTAATGATGCATCTTCTGCACCCATTGTTCTTGAATTTCTCAAAGTACTTCCCGAAGAAGCCAGCGATATCAAAAAGATTCCGCTATCTGGAGACGAGTTGCGAGACCGCACAATGGAGATTTTGCAAAATAATTCAAACGAAGTAATGAACATTTTAATTGCGTATGTGGAGTCTGCTGATACTCCGAAGTCATCGCACGCGCTTATTTTCGAGTGCTTGAATTCGTGGCTGCGCGAGGTACCACTGGCTCGGATAGTAGGCTCGCCATTGCTTGGTCTTGTCTTCCAGGCGCTTTCAAACGACGATTTATTTGATGCCGCAACTGACTGTGTCTGCTCAATGATTCGCGAGACGCGAGATGTTGATGAGTCAATGGACGTTATTCCGACATTGTACACTAAAATTATGGAGCTACGACCAAAAATTGCATCTTGCGCCGAAGATCCTGAGGCATTTCGGAACTATACTAGAATTTTTGCAGATGCAGGCGAAGCATGGCATATGCTTGTTGCTCGTAGTCCCACGGAGTTTAGACCACTGGTTGAGGCGGTTGCTGAATGCGCGGCATACGACAATGATCTTGAGGTTGTGCAGTTCACATTCTATTTCTGGTACTTGCTGAAGCAAATGCTGGTGCTGGACCGCTATGAGTCAGCACGAAGAGAGTTAAAGGAAATCTATCTAAGCTTGGTAGATGTCATTATTGGCCATCTCAAATACCCGTATGAAGAGCATGGTGGTGATTTGTTTGGTAATGACAAAGAACAAGAAGAGAAATTTCGGTCTTTCCGACATGAAATGGGTGACGTTTTGAAGGATTGTTGTGCAGTTGTTGGTGCGTCTTTAGCGTTAAGGAAAGCATACGTTAGAGTGAATGACTGCGTGCAGGCACAGAAGAGCGGTCAGAACGTGCCCTGGCAAGATATTGAGGCCCCTATTTTCAGTTTGCGGGCAATGGCGCGTGAAGTTGATCTTGATGAGTCGCAAGTCATTCCACAAATTATGGATTTGTTAGTGCAGCTTCCAAAACACCAGAAAATTCAGTTTGCTGTGATATTGGTGCTCGGAAGATACACCGAATGGACGGCTAAACATCCGCAGTATTTGGAAATGCAACTTCCGTACATTACTAATGCTTTCCAGGATGGAGATGCGGATATTGCTGGTGCAGCAGCGCAGTCGATGATGCACTTTTGCCGGGATTGTGGTCAGCATTTAGCCCAATTTATTGATCAGCTTCACAGTTTCTACGAACAAGTTGCTCCCCGGATTCATCTCGAGTCGTTATATGATCTCACAGATGGAGTTGCGCACTTAGTAGCCGCCCAACCAATTGAGAAAGTATATGATTCTTTGAAATCGTTTTGTATGCCGATTGTTCAGCGATTATATGTCAGGACCAGCGAACAAATTGATGAGGCAAATTGTCGCAAGGCAGCAGATGAGCTTGAGTTGCTTGATACATTTGCACGATTGGTACATCCTAGCATAGAGCAAGGGGCTGTTAATCCATGCATGCAATTTTGGATTGAGATTTGGCCACTAATCGAGTCATTGCTTGCGACAATGGGCAGCTCGACTTTTGTGTCTGAGCGGGTTTGCAAGTTTATGCGGACACTCATGCAATCTTATCGTAATGATTTTTATCCGTTATTGCCTGCTGTTGCGGAAAAGCTTGTTGAGAGTTTCGAGAAGTATCATTATGGCTGTTACTTGTGGGCAAGTGGAATCTGTGTGCGAGAATATGGTAATGAATATTCCGATAAAAATACGCAGGAATCAGTGTGGAATTTTGCATTCAGGCAGAGTATTTCCATGTTTAAGTACATGAGCACAATCAATATTGCGGATATTCCTGACGGTAAGTATTATGAAGTTGTGTTTCGAATAGGAGTTAAATGCTAATAATTTTAACATAGCCATCGAAGACTTGTTCCGTTTGTTGGCAAACTTGATGACAAACTATCCTTATAGATTCTTACCTTCAGAGCTTTGCAAGCCGTCAATTGATGCTGCTTTAGCAATTTTTGCTACGGAAAACAAAGAGCCTATTTTTACTGCCATTGATCTGTTACACGATATATTTTCTTATGGATTTAAGACGCCTCCGCGATCAAACATATTGTTCAATGAGCCCGGTGAGCAGTTCTATGAGGCCAATGAAGTGCCATTAGAAATTCAATTGCTTGTAAAGCAAATGATTATGGCCGAAGGTGCGATTTTTACTCAACGAATTTTCTCTGGTCTTCTTTATACATTCCCTCGAGAGTGCGTCTCTGATGGAGTCAGCGTACTACTTGTCGTTCTTTGTCTTGCTGGATTACCTAGTTCGGCGCAGTGGGTTGACACGACGCTTGGAATGTTACCGCCTGGATCAATTACTCCTCAAGAACGAGCTAAGTATCTGCAAGATCTTGAAATTGCGATACAGAGTGACGACATGAACAAGCTGAGAAGACAGACTATGGATTTTGTGGGGTGGTATACGCGTAGAAACATTACGCCTCGCAGCGAGGTGCGGCGGATTGGAGATATTAGAGATATGAAGTTCAATTACAATTAAATAAGCTTTGCTTTAGACAAGGCTAATGTATGATGGATGGGACCAGCAGAGGGAAAGTGAGGTTGATGCATTTGTGTACGTATAAGATGTTAGGAATGAAAATTATAGTTGCCTCTGACTATTGCTGATAAATTCCAGATGTGAGATATCAAGAGAGGTTATCGCCTTCAAAATATATTTGCTAGCGCAATAAGTTGCTTGGCACTACGTCTCTGTGGTCACTGAGATGCGTTAGTATCGACCAGAGCTTCTCAACTTATGAATGTACAAACAGGCGCTATTTTTACTATCATCAAATCTAGAAATATTCAGATTGATACATTTGTAAATTAATCGTTTTGTTTGTATCCACAGAATAATGAATGTAATTGTCTAAAGAGCAGCTACCGCCTCGGTGGCGATGCTGAGCAATCCGCTGAGGGCACAAAGCTCGCACAAACCTTGATTGCTCACTGTTCTCGCGACTCGTGCTCCTTTGAGCCAGTTTTACCAGTTTCTTAGTTCTCTACAAACTTTCATGTTCGATGATGAAGCGCTGAGCAAAATTCGCCTTCACTTGGCATTTTCAAAAAATTTAGAGACACGAGAATATAAAAGAAGCAGCACCACCGCTTAATATTCACTATCTAAAGCCATGGACGACCAACTCATTGTCTCTGATCTTATACATGTTCGCAATATCCACTGCGGTTCATGCGTTAAAGCGATATCGTCCATTCTCAGCTCCCTTTCACCTCCGCCAGTCAAAATAGTCACCTCTGTTGCCGATAAATCTGTTCGCGTCGACCACTCTGATGAGCTCTCTGCCGACACAATTCGCTCAGCTCTAAAGCATGGCGGCTTTGAGCCTGTCCTGTCTGAATCCGAGGCCACGCAGTCTCATAGCACGCTTATTAACGCCGCGTTTTCTTCGAAACCTTTTCCTTTTAATGTCGCTGCAAACTGGTATCGTCGACGCAATCACAGACAGTTTTGCGACTCCTGCCATTCAGACCACGCGCCGCTTTTCCAGCGCAAGAAGAAAGCATCCGACTCGATAACCATGACCAGTGTGTCAGACGATAGTGAGCAAGAACAAACAACAGAATATCGCGCCATATTTTCTATCGGGGGCATGTCTTGTGCGTCATGCACTAACGCCATAACAGCATCAGTTAAGGAGATGCCCGGTGTTTTGGATATTGGCGTTGATCTTATTGGAAATTCAGCCACAGCTGTACTTGCTACCAAGAGCTTGGCTGATGACATTAAGGAAACTGTTGATGATATGGGCTATGAGTGTGATATTGTTGAAGTCTTACCTGTTGCTAATTCTGGGGCCGAGCAAAAAACATGGAAGGTCACTGCGTCTATTGGTGGCATGACTTGCGCTTCCTGCGTTTCAGCCTTGACAGAGTCATTCAAAACTTTGGATTTCATATTGGAGACAAACATCACATTGTTGACGAACTCTGGAACATTTGTTGTCAACACACCAAAGAAGTTAGACGTCATTCGCGATACTATCGAAGATATTGGCTATGAATGTGGCGATATCAGCATCACCGAGGACAGATCTACTGTGTTGAAAGCTCAGTCTCGAACAATTATGATTCGCGTCGATGGCATGTTTTGCGAGTAAGTTTCTTCCTATTGTTGAAAATATACAAATCTTCACCCGTGATTAATCTTATAATAGGCAATGTCCCAAGCGTATAAACGAAGCTTTGGAGAGCTTTGGGAAGGCTCTTGAAGTTCATTCGGGTCCTGTGACAATTGATAACAATATCATTCGTTTATCATATGTTCCTACAATTCCAACAATTACGTTGCGTGCCATCGTCAAGTCGTTGAGCGATCTATCAAATCAATTCACATTCACCGTCGTGCATCCTCCTACCCTCGAAGAGCGTGCTCAGCAAATTGCGGTCCAGGAGCGATATCGTCTTTGTTTACGTCTGATCCTGAGTGTTGCAGTTGCTATTCCTACCCTTATTATTGGTGTGATCATGATGATGGTGTTGCCGCAGTCAAGTAAATATCGCATTTGGGCAATGGAACCTATATGGGCCGGGCGAGTCGCCCGCGGTGTCTGGGCTATGTTTATAATGTCTACATTTATATATTTCTTTGCTGCAGATATTTTCCATCGCAAAGCTTTAAAAGAGCTTCGAAGTCTATACAGGCCTGGGGTACCGTTCACTCGGCGACTATTCCGCTTCGGATCAATGAATTTGCTTGTAAGTGAAATATTCCTAGATATGTGTTTATAAATGTATGCTAATGCTGTCGCAGATGAGTTTGGGTACTTCTGTTGCGTATTTTGCCAGTATTGCTCTCCTGGCTCTCGAGGCTACTGCGAAGCCAGAGAGCGAAAGCGGCCATTCCGAAATGAAGAGAGACTCAAATATGAAAACACAGAGCTACTCTACAACATATTTTGATTCGGTTGTTTTTCTCACTATGTTTCTTCTTGTTGGTCGTCTTCTTGAAGCATACTCCAAATCGAAAACCGCTTCTGCGATCTCTCTTCTGACAAGTCTTCGTCCACGAACTGCACTATTGGTCGATACCGAGACAGACAGAACAGAAGAGATTGGTATTGATTTTCTCGAGATTGGTGATACTGCCAGAATTCTCTCCGGCATGTCGCCTCCTGCTGATGGTGTAATTATAACTGGCAGTGCCGACTTCAACGAGGCAGCATTGACAGGAGAAGCCTTACCTGTTGCCAAGGGGCCTGGAGATCAGATATTTGCTGGTACATCGCATGCCGGCGGAGGTCCAGTTACTATGCGAGTTGAGTCACCTGAAGGTGGCACTATGCTCGATCAGATCACAAATGTAGTTCGTCAGGGTCAGATGAAGCGTGCGCCAATTGAGCGTGTTGCTGATGTACTTACCGGATACTTTGTTCCGGTTGTTACTTTAATTGCAGTTATTGTATTCGTGGTCTGGCTAAGTCTAGGACTGTCCGGCTCTTTGCCTGATCATTATCTTGACATTGATGTTGGCGGATGGCCAGTCTGGGCACTGGAATTTGCTATTTCTGTCTTTGTTGTGGCATGTCCGTGCGGTATTGGTCTTGCTGCTCCGACTGCTATGTTTGTCGGTACAGGAATCGCCGCAAAAAATGGTATTCTTCCGCGAGGCGGCGGTGAAGCATTTCAGGAAGGCTCACAAATTGACGTTGTTGTTTTTGACAAAACTGGAACTTTGACGCAAGGAGGTGCTCCGAAGATAACAGATACGTTGTTTTTGTCTGACGAATGCAAGCCGCTTGCAATTCAGATTGCACGTGATTTGGAGTTAAACTCGACACATTTGCTGGCTAGAGCGTTGCTTGATTACGCAGAGACAGAGAATGAAAAGGGAAACGCAGACTTAGAAGTTTCGTCGGAAGATGAGAAAGAAGACTTATCTGCTTTGTCCGAATCCGATAATGCCGACGAAAAACTAGCGCCCTCCGTCACTCTTGTTGGCACTGGGAAACACAATTATCGAGTTCATCTTGGTCCTGTCAAGGTTGATGATATCATGGAAAAGGCTGGACGTGGTCTGCGGGGACGAGTTGCTGGTCTTCAGAGCGGCGTTGCAGATGAAGAGCAGATAGTGGAAGCAATCATTGGTAATGAGAAGTATATGACGGAGAGCGGCGCGGTGATGTCATTGGCGGAAGACGCGGCGATGTTGGAGTGGAAAAAACAAGGAAAATCAGTGATGCTTCTAGCTGTCAGGCGAAGAGCTGAGAAGGATTTCAAGGTATTTGCGCTTTTTGCTGCTGCGGACCCTTTACGTCCAGAAGCCAAGTTTGTCATTGAACAGCTGCAAAAGCGCGGAATTCAAACTTGGATGATTTCAGGTGATAATGAGATTACAGCGAAAGCTGTGGCGAGTCAAATTGGAATCCCAGAGTCGAATGTGATTGGTGGAGTTTTACCTCATGAAAAGGCGGAGAAAGTGACGTGGCTGCAAAAGACGGCTTCGGTGACGAACGGCGACAAACGAGGTTTTATGCTTGGACGAAACCGAAAAGAACGTTCTGTTGTTGCAATGGTTGGTGATGGTATTAATGACGCTCCGCCTCTCACTGCGGCTGACGTCGGTATTGCTATTGGATCTGGCTCTGATATTGCACTTTCATCTGCTAAATTTGTCTTAATGTCTTCTGATCTTACGCAAATTTTGAATTTGTTTGATATCTCTACGGTGGTGTTTAGACGCGTCATTTTTAACTTTTTATGGGCGGGAATTTATAATATTATTGGAATTCCTATTGCCGCAGGAGTTATCTATCCAGCTAATCACGCAAGGTTGGCGCCTGCATGGGCTAGTCTTGCTATGGCTCTCAGCTCGGTTTCTGTTGTCTGCTCTTCTCTGGCCTTGAAGCTTTATCGGCCAAAGAAGTACGTTTATTAATCTGTAATAATGTTTTATGTTTGTTATAAATAATAGGTGTGTGTGATATGCGAAATTCTATATGTGGAAGCTTCTTGGCATTTTGATAGAAATAATAGCAATGTTTTTAGTTACTATGAACGTATTTTCGTTATTTCAATTACATAACTGTTGTTCCACCGTCGATGACCATAACTTGGCCAGTAACGTAGCTAGAAGCATCCGACAGAAGGTATAATACCGGACCTACTATCTCCTCCGGTGCTGCCAATCTCTGCATTGGAATTTTACTCAAGAGCGGGCCTCGAAGTTCAGGATCAGCAAGCCTGGAAGCAATCATCGGCGTTAAAGTTAGACCAGGAGCGATAGCATTGACGCGGATTTTCTGATCAACGTAATCCATCGCTGCCGCGCGTGTAAGTCCTACAACTCCATGCTTAGCTGCAATATACGCCATTGCTAATTTGTCGCCTACTGTACCATGCGTAGATGCCGTGTTGACAATTACACCTTTTCCACCTGTGTTTATCATAGCAGGAATTTGGTATTTTAAGCAAAGAAATACACCTTTCATGTCTATATCAACCACGCGATCGTATTCATCTTCGTCGACATCAGCTAATAGCTTCGGCGAGCATAAAATTCCAGCGTTGTTGAATGCGTAATCAATCCGACCAAAGGCAGCTACAGAAGCATCAATAAACCCTTTGACCGAAGATGAGCTTGCAACATTTAGAGAGTAGATCAAATGCTTCCTGCTCTTATCT
This sequence comes from Kockiozyma suomiensis, assembly GCF_038497685.1. Classification (NCBI taxonomy): domain Eukaryota; kingdom Fungi; phylum Ascomycota; class Lipomycetes; order Lipomycetales; family Lipomycetaceae; genus Kockiozyma; species Kockiozyma suomiensis. The sequence goes on from NW_027117669.1 coordinate 662,512, forward strand.
TTTTCCAGAAATGGTCGAACAGTCTCGTCACAGCCGTCGGTATTGATATCTCCGATGCAGATTATAGCTCCGGCATCTAGAAGAGCGCGAGCAACCTCTCGGCCTATACCACCTGCTGCACCAGTTATTAGAACCACTTTGTCCGTGAATTGTGTTGCCAATGAGTTTTGCGACATCGCTGTTCGATTGACGAGTTAAGGAAGATCAAGGATCGAGTTTAGTAGTTTTATAGACATCTATCCGAGGAGGGACAAAAGCAGACTAGTCGCTCATTCTCTCAATTCCATATTTACGACAACTGTTCATCTGAAAAATATTAATTTTCAGTGAACCCCGCTCTATGTTCGGGTAAGTAAAAACTAATCTAGATACAACGTAGTCAGGAGTAACCCCCGTACTTTCGATGTGGTACAAGCGCCATAGTCAGCAGTTAATGCTTCATAACCGTCTGGCCAAGCTTCTGTTTGTATGGAAGCAGAGATGGTGGAAACTTGACTGAAGTCATTGCAATTGAAAAGCAATAACGCTTGCAGCTGTATTTTTCTTCGTGATTTAGTGATTGGGGTGGATTGCAGAGAGAATCCGGCTAAACATTAGCAGTCTTGCTAAGATAAATCGGATGATGTATTTTTTTTTAAAATTCCTGGAGATAGTAACAAGCACAATATCATAGTATAACACTGTTGTCGTTTAGTAATTGCCTCTGACTCCTGTAACAAAAGTGACAGGACTGTCTCAAGTCGCAAAAAAAAGCACTCAATCATCACAAACTATTAACTTGTACTCCTGTGCTTGCAAGTCAGTACTCGCTCCTTAATTTTGACTTTAGCGTGCGTTGAATGATTAAAAATCGTTGCCATACCTTATATATGTTCTGATATAAGTCTCTAGTGCATTGTCATCCCGCCATCGACAGTCATAACATGTCCAGTAATGTAACTTGAAGCATCAGACAGAAGGAATAGTGTCATACCCACCATCTCCTCTGGCATAGCTGGTCTTTTCATAGGAATATTAGACAATAACGGACCTTGATACTTAGGATCAGCAAGCCAATGCTCTGTCATTGCTGTTTGTGTCAGCCCGGGTGCCAAAGCGTTGACGCGAATATTTTGGTCGGCATAGTCCATTGCGGCTGCACGCGTGAGTCCCACAACTCCATGCTTGGCTGCAATATAGGCAGCTGAGAGCTTGTCGCCAACGATTCCGAGTGTTGACGATGTGTTGACTATGACGCCTTTGTCGCCAGTATTGATCATAGCCGGGATTTCATACTTCAGACATAGAAAGATTCCTTTCATATCAATGTCGACCACTTTATCATATTCAATTTCATCGACGTCTGCCAAAGGTTTAGATCCACTCAAGATCCCAGCATTGTTGAAGGCGCAGTCAATCCGTCCAAAGGTAGCTACCACAATGTCAACAAATCCTTTTACAGAGGACGCGTTGGTGACATCTAGAGCGTAGATCAAGTGCTTTGCGCTTTTATTCTTCTCTAGATACGGTTGAACGGTTTCTTCACAGCCGTCGGTGTTTACATCTCCAAGGCAGACTATAGCGCCGGTCTCCAAGAGAGCACGAGCTACAGCACGACCAATTCCGCCCGCGGCTCCAGTAATCAGTACGACTTTGTTTAAGAATTGAGTTAACTGCAGATTCTGCGCCATCGATAGTTGAATCAAAGACTTGATTGCTTGATCCAGAAAGCATAAGCGTATATCCAGGTACTTGTATAAAATTCGGACGTGGGGAAATATGGAATACGGCTAATTAGAGACCCACCCACGCCAAAAGGTGTCGAAAAGCTGCTGTCATTGATTTCGTGCCTGAACAGGCCTGGTTTCCGGTGGGTTCATCGGGTAAATTGGCTACGTCATCGTAAACTGCAATTTAGGTTAGGTTTAGGCTTACATGCTTAGATCTGTATTACCTAATAAAAAGTCTTGTAGTGGAGAAATAACGAGCAAATGGTGGTTCTATCAGAATAGATCAACAAGAACATGATGTAATTGTAATCAAAATATATATATATAAACAGCTATGACCAGGTTTTAGTAGACGGATATTGGGATTCTTGCTTGAAAAACATGAATATATGGCTGAAAAAACAGTGTGGAGTGTCGGCCACCATTTTTTTGCAGAACGATATCTGGAAATTCTCCGTCAGATTTAGCCTGCCATTGTATACCGCAGAGGCAAAGTAGTTCAATTCACAATTAGAGATCACACCAGCTACTCACTATTGAATCCGCATCTGATGCACAATTTCTCCAAGAAGTCTGTATAATCCCATTAACTGATCATACTTCTCGCCCGGCGTTAGTACTGCGCTATGAGTGATCTCGTCAATTCTATCTTGAGTTGCTCTTTTCCAAGCAGTGCAGTTTTTAGGTTCAGTTAACTTCGAACAGGTATAGGCGATAACGACTCCGGGTGCGTGCACTGAATTGACAGCGATGTTGGAAGGTAAGCAAGTAGTTCCTTCCTCGTAAAAATTCATCTTTGCAATTGAGATGCTAAAATAAAATAATATCGAAAGCAATCACAGGAGAGTAGAAGAAGAAACACCGGGATGCGGGCCTCTTGACTGCTTGCGATGTAGGCGCACAAGGGCCGAGTCCTTTCTCGTCCGGTTTGACAGAAATAATACAGTGTAACCTAGTCCTTGTCCGAATCCGCGCATACAAAAATGCTTTTTCAGTTCATATATACGAATATCTATTGCTTCAAGTTTTGAAATCTTCGAATGGCTCTGAGCCTGCTTGGCGATAAGCGGGCTTGAGAATAGAGGCAAGGACCGCGTCTACAGCCTGAACTTGAATAATCAACATTTCTGTACCCTAGACTCCACTTCTTAGAAGACTGCGCAATGATCTCTTCCAAACGCTGATAGCTCTCAGTAGGACTCTGGACTTTAATTTATAGACTTAAAAAACTAGCTCTGAATTGTAGTTCTTCTTATTGGTACACCCCCAGAATATCTTCATCAAAATGAGCCGCACGGCTAATGACGGATAAGGTTTAGGGTTCTGATTCCGCCACCCGACGGACTACCCGGCGACGACAAAAAATGAAGGCGATGAAAATGCCGTCGTGTAACGATACGATAAATAAACCTACTTCCTCTCGTCTGTCTCTTCTTCCGGCTGCCTACTTCTCTCTGACGTGAGTTGCACGTTCATTTGAAATTCTTTAGTTTGTACGAAACATATCTAAAGAATGGGATCAGCCATCTCAAAGTCTACCAGACGGTATCCATCTGCCGGTGCGCGTGGAGGCCTGGAAAACTTGTTGAAGACTACAAAACCTCAACCTCTTCCAAAGCTTGAGCGTCCAACAAAAACCGGGATTAAGCAAGAGCCGGAATCTATAGAGTCTGTGGTTAGATCTGCTAATGTGGCTACCAAAGTGCAAGAATGCGCTGGGACAGAGAATATTACGATAGATGATCTGCCACCTACGACACGTCCTGAAACGGTAAAGGATCCGGATCTTGGATTACAGGATTTTGACACACCAAGTAAGTCTAACAATATTGCGCCGAAACACTTGCTTTTTTTTTACTAATACGAATACATAGGCGGTGGCTATAATTCTCAGTTAAATACAATGCTTCAAAAACTGGGGCCAGTCAACATGGGCGGCAATATCACCCAGTCAAACAACTACCTTGTACGGCTTTTGTGATCCCAGCACACCTTTTTTTTTTCTGAGTATCAGTGCTAATGCTAATGCTTAGAACAACCCCGTTGCTCAAATGTTCAAAATTCGCGATGAAGTAGCACACAGAGGAAGGAAAGAGCAAGAGAATTCTAATTTACGCCGAGCACTACTCTCACCGGGGGAACTATCGGATATAATTGCGGCATCGAAACAAGGTGTTCCGCAAGAACGCTTGCAAGAAAATTTTTACTTAGAGAATGATGTGTTGAGCAAGCTTGGTACAGCATTTTCAAGATTTCAGGCTCCTGCGCGAATAGATTCTACGGGCGAGGAAGAAGCAGCGGATGACTTTGATGCGCTCTTGACGCATGGTTCAGATTATATGAATACGGCGCTTGATACTCTGGCGAGTCACGACGGAGCAAAGGCCGCCTCGACTACTAATGGCGTCAGTGGGCATCAAGCCACTAGCAAGCAGATAGTTCAGGATGCTGCAATGCCAGCAGACGCTAGGAGGGCGATTCCTCAGGAAGAGGATGATTTTGATAGGCTAATGTCGCATGGTGAAGATATAGCACATGAGGTAAAATCTCAGGAGCCGACGGCGGCCAAGGTTGATAAACCTTCGGATGGTCGCTTGCCTCCTGAGTACATTAGACGTTTTTTAGAGCAAGAGAAGGCCTCGGGATAGAATTGTAATCAAAGTCCGTTTTTTTCAGAAAGGGAAGGTCAGAGATGGGCGTTTTTCTTTCATATTTTTAACGAATAATCTGTGTATATCGATTTGCTAAGAAATAAAAATCAAATTAAAAATAAACGAATCATTACTGATCTTTTCTTAACCATAATTTGTTCTCTTGTCTATTTGAGGATCAGAGTAGTTATGCGCAAACAGTTTTTTCAAAACCGTTCATATTCAGGGGTCACTTATTTACAGAGCGTTGATCTCACTTCCCAATAGCCATATCTACAGTCAGAACCGCCTGCTTTTTTTTCTACTGCAGTGCTGACACGATACTTCAAAGGTTCAAGAAAAATGAGTGATGAGGTTTTAGATGCGTTTGATACGTTCGTTAGCGAGGATGAGGTGCCATATAGTCACCAGATCAATAGTCAAATTATCATGCAGCGGAACAAGCTTGACGGATACCTTTTTTTTGATCTTCTCAGTGCTGAATTAGCTGGCATTAATGACAGTATGTGGTATGTGAATATTTTCTAAATCTAAACAATTTATTCATGCAGTACAGTACAATCATATTATCCTCCACAGTCGTTAGATATGCTTCGTGATTTGTTTACGCGCATCGTGAGCACCGAAGCAGACGTATTAAAACAACGGTGTTTGCTATATTATATTAAAAAAGACATGAACGAGGAAGCCGCAAGCGAGTTTTGTAATTTGACTGCCTTCCCGTCTGCTCATAGAAAACTGATCGATGGTGTCTATGCTCTTGACCGGTTTGATTTTGAGGTACTTTACAGCTATAGCTCGACAATTAAAGATCATTCGCTAACGCTTTTAGAATGCGATGAAAAATCTAACTGTACCAGGGGTACAACTTCAGTTTACTGAGAAGATACTCTCAACACTGCTACGATACTGTGAAAATGGTCCTTTATATGTGCGGATGTTTGTATTCTCTACTAGCTCTCCGCTGCCAACAGATACATGCAAAATGCTTTATCTAGAAGCTCTTTCTCAAGTTTCGGCTTCATCAGCGCTTGATTTTGTGGTACGTTTACATTGTCCTACTATCTCTGTGAATCTTGCTAACTGCAACTACAGAGAACTATACCGGTTGAGGATCGCGTAATTTACCTTCAATCAATGATCGACTTTTGCCTCTCTAGCGATATGAATACAAGTGCATATGATATTGCAAACTTACCTCTATTTGAATTCGAGGAGGACATGGTGATTGGCTATCTTTCCGCTCGACCAGATGCTACTTCAAAAAATATTTTACTTGTTCGGGAACTTCATCGCGGGCATGCGCAACATGCCAAGGAAATAGCTGGAACTATGAAAAATCAGATATCTTTTGGCACAAAAAGGACGACACAATGGGCTGAAATGGCAAAGCGCCTTAAAAGCAATCCTACGCAGATACTTTAAGTTTATGTTTTCAAAAAATAAAAGCTCCTGGAGATATACTATATACATTGAAAAACAAGACAAGATAGGCCTATCTAGATCAGTTTCAAAAACGAAAACAATTTTTTTCTTCAACATTTAAAACAATTAAAGAATCATGCAGCGATGAAATCCTTCAAGTTGGTCAAAGACTGAAGGTACAGACGCGACTCCTTAACCTGCGCATACTCGACAATGAAATTAGCCAACTCATCATTGATGCCAAGCTCCTCAATGTATTTGTAGAAAGCCTCATTCAGACGCTCATCAAGATCTTGGAATGGGGGACCCCAGTAGCTAGTGCGCTTGGTGTACTCGTCTTCAGCCAGCTCAGATAAAGCAAGCTTGGTATCGTTGAAATGCGAAACTTGATCAATCATGATCGAACCCTCCTGTGCAGTGGCATCGATGACAACTGTTCCAGCCGAAGGTTTGGTGATGTAAATTCTGACAGGAAGACCAGAATCTCCGGGATCAAACTCCTCGTCAAACTCCTCGTTATTCTGGTCTTCTTCTAGCTGCTCATTAAATGCGTTATGAACATCGGAAGGCACAAATCTGACAAGGACGCTGCAAATTACAGAACGTTAAAACTTGAAGATCATCCAAATGTAAAATACTGGACTAAACTCACTCGACTCCGTCGGTCTCAGAGGTTAACGAAACTGAGTCTTTAAGCGGATCTTCAACAAGCTATATATGTGAGTAAATATCTCAACGGTCTTTAGAGAAAGCAAGCAACTTGAGATACCTCAAATCCACAATTCTGAAGACTAGCTGCGAGATAGTCAGGAAGAGTTTCCCATTCTTTCTCCTTGAGCTGCTTGGCTTCAAAATCAACCTCGTCAGACAAGATATTCAACAGCTCATTTTTGGTAGCTACCCAAACAAGAAGTTAGCTAACTAAGTCACGGAATACAAGTCAATAACAAAATACATACATTCGGGAGTGCCTTTCTTGGCCAATAAGATAGGCATAGCAGAGAATGATCTCATGGCAGAGTTGATCATAGGGCTGCTACGAACGGTGGTAATTCCAACAGTCGTAGGCCTGACACAGCGCACAAGAGCGCGAGCAAACAAACGAGAAGACATGACGGTTCAATTAAGCTGATCAGCACAAAAGAACAAGCAAAGATGTGGTAGTTTTGTGACGAAAAATAATTTCGAGAACTCGATTTGGGAGTTTAGAATTTGCCGGAATTTGGTAATCCGGGTAACCGATTCATGAAATTTTGAAAATATTAACTCCCAGTGGGTTGGGGTTTTGTCGCCTGAGCAACACAACCCAAATCAAAACAAACAAAACATAAACAAGCAGGCTGACTCTCAGTCGCGCATTCAGTCTTTGTCCACTCTTACTCCGGCATCACTTCGCACATACTCTCTACTCTTTTTTTGTCTTTATAGGACTAAAAAGCGCCACAGAATGAAGCTCGAAGAGCTCATTATCGACGGCTTTAAGTCGTATGCGACGCGTACCGTCATCAGTGGTTGGGACTCGCAGTTCAACTGCATTACGGGCCTTAACGGATCTGGAAAGTCCAACATTCTCGATGCGATTTGCTTTGTGCTTGGTATTACGACTATGTCCACTGTTCGAGCACAGAATTTGCAGGACCTAATTTACAAGCGTGGTCAGGCGGGTGTTACAAAGGCTAGCGTAACTATTGTTTTTGATAATCGCGACACAGAGCAAAGTCCTATTGGCTTCGAAGCCTGTCCGCAAATCAGTGTAACGCGTCAGGTATATCTAAAATTATATTTCTGTTACTTTTAATGGCATCTAATTTTTATATTCGTTGCCATAGATTGTTCTTGGAGGGACCAGCAAATATCTCATTAACGGCCATCGTGCCCAACAACAGAACGTGCAGAATCTATTCCAGAGCATTCAACTTAACATAAATAATCCGAACTTTCTTATCATGCAAGGTCGTATTACCAAAGTTCTTAATATGAAACCGACTGAAATTTTGTCAATGGTTGAAGAGGCATCTGGTACACGTATGTTTGAAGAGCGGCGAGACAAGGCTATTAAAACCATGTCTAAGAAGGACAAAAAGGTTGAAGAGATTAATGAGCTGCTGGAAGAGGAGATAGAGCCTAAATTGGAAAAATTGAGAGCTGAAAAAAGACTGTTTCTGGAATTCCAGCAGACTCAGTCTGATTTAGAGCGACTTACTAAAGTAGTCGTTGCTCATGACTACGTTAAGTACAATGTAAGTTGTCTACATATTTAGAAATGTATGCAATAAGGAACTATTCTAATACGAGAAATAGGATCTACTCAACAATTTTAGTCAAATTATCTCGACCAAAGTTGCCGAGCTCGAAGCAATTGAAGCCAATGTTACAAAGACCAAGCACGAGATTGAATTAATGCAAGAGGATATTGTCAGAATCAAAGGCTTGCGCGAAAAAGAACTTAAGAAGGGTGCTAAGTTTCAGAAACTAGAGCAACAGATGAAAGAACTTTCACACGAGATTGTTCGTTTGAATACTCAACTTGAGCTCAAGACGAAGAATATTACAGAAGAAGAAGAAAAGGGAAAGTCTATTCAACAAAATATTGTCGAGTTACAGAGGCAATTTGAGGCTAAAGCTGCAGAGTTTGGAGAGATGCAGCAACAATTTAGCGCCATGACCGAGGCGCACAATACTCTACGTGCTGAGGTATCTGCCAAAGAAGAGTTGCTGGAAACCCTACGTACTGGAGTTGCGGCCAAAGAAGGACAAAAGAATGGATTCATGGACAAACTTGAAGGTACCTTTTTGCCTTGATCAGCATTTTTTTTGGTATCAACTACTAACTAATAGCTCAGAGGCTAAAACTTGCGCTAGTCAGGCCAAAACCAAGCAACAGCAGGTAAAAGTTCAAATCCAACATCTCAACAAGCGAATCAAAGAGCTGGAACCCCGAGCAAAGAAAGCTCGTCAACAGAATCAAGATCTCTTTGATAACTTAGAGTCTCTCAAAGCGGAATGCACTGCTCTCGAAGCGCAACTCTCAAAATTAGAGTTTGACCCCCAGGCACATGAAATAATGAAGCAGACCGAGTCCGAGGCCGAAGCTAATATTCGGAACTTTAGTCGTCAAATTGACAATCTGAAGCGTCAAGTAGCCAATATTGACTTCAATTACTCTGATCCAACTCCTCACTTTGACCGGAGCAAGGTTAAGGGATTAGTTGCACAGCTGTTTTCCATCGATGAAAGCAAATTTGAAGCGGCTACTGCCCTTGAAATCACGGCCGGTGGGAGGCTGTACAATGTTGTTGTTGATACAGAAATCACTGGTTCTCAGCTTCTTGAAAAGGGACAGCTTCGCAAGCGCGTGACGATCATTCCACTTAATAAAATCTCAGCTTTTCAAGCATCCGCTGAAAAGATTGGAGCAGCTAAGAGTATTGCTCCAGGCAAGGTCAACCTCGCTCTTTCGCTGGTTGGTTACGATGAGGAAGTGGCCAAAGCTATGAACTATGTCTTTGGATCTACGCTCATTTGCGCTGATGCGGAAACTGCAAAAAAGGTCACATTTGATGCTCGAGTTCGTATGAAAAGTGTCACATTACAAGGTGATCTATACGATCCTAGCGGTACCCTCTCTGGTGGTAGTGCTCCTAATTCTTCAGGCGTCTTGATTACAATGCAGGAGCTTAATAAGCTAAGCGCCGAGCGAAGCACAGTCACTGCTAAATTGAAAGATATTCGCCAGATTATGGCAGCCGAGAAAGAAAAGATTGAGCGAGGCACAAAGCTAAGCCAGAAATTGGATCTTAAAAAGCATGAGGTTTCACTTCTTGAGGCTCAGATTAACAATAATTCTTCTTCTGCCGTGATAAACGAGCTGAACAACGCTGCCAAGAATATTGAGGAGCTGGAAGCAGAAATTTCCACGGCCAAGGCAATTCAGATTAATGCTGAGTCTGAAGCCAAGAAGATTGAAAAGGATATGAATGAGTTCAATACTAATAAAGGCTCAAAGCTGGAAGGATTGAAGAAAGAGGTCGAGGCACTAAAGGCGAAGGCTGATGAACAGTCCCGAAAACTCAAGGCTGCTCAAAAGCAATTTCAATCTGTTCAGTTTGAGAAAGGTGTGTTTGACTGCTTAGAGTTTCTAACTAAACACGCTAATATTTTGCCGCAGATCAATTGCAGAGTGATATTGTCAGCACGCAGGAGTCGTATCAGGAAGCGGAGCAGAATTGGAAAGATCTTAATGCCGAGATTGTTCAGCTTGAACAAACACAGAAATCCTCTAACGTCAGTCATGCATAATGTTATAGTATACCATATATATATAGCTAACGAAGATATAGACACAATATGCTGAAATGAACCAGATCATTGAGCAGGAAAAGAATAAACTCATGGGTTTTGATGACGAGCTTGCCTCATTGGATAAGACTGTTCGTGGTAAAGAGCAGAAAGTTGCTGATCTCGGATTAACTCTACAGAAAAATAATCATGAGCTCGAGAAGATCAAGAACGACAAGCGACATGCTCAAGAGCGTGTTACTGAGCTTACTGAAGAGTACTCATGGGTTGAAGAAGAACAAGAGTATGCCTCTTTATATTGCTATACGCTCTTTGAACAGAATGAATATTAACGTGATATAATAGCTCTTTTGGCAAGCCATCAACGCCGTACGATTATAGTGGCTACAATATCGGAGAATGCAAGTCATCTATGAAAAAATTGACCGATAGATTCACTGAGATGAAAAAGACAGTTAATGGCAAGGTTATGAATATGATCGACAACGTAGAAAAGAAGGAAGTGGCCCTGCGAAATATGATGAAGACTATTGATAAGGATAAGCGAAAAATTGAAGAGACTATCGTTAGCTTGGATAAGTACAAGAAGGAAGCACTTCACAAGACTTGGCAGAAAGTCAATGGGTATGTGTTAAGGTGCGTTTTTTGCGATACAGCTGCTGACTGAACATTATAGTGACTTTGGTCTTATTTTTGCCGATATGTTACCAGGAAGTTTTGCAAAACTCGAGCCACCTGAGGGAAAAGATGTGACTGAGGGTCTTGAAGTCAAGGTCTGCCTCGGAAAGATTTGGAAGGAGAGCTTAACTGAGCTGTCTGGAGGTCAAAGGTATGTTTTATTTGCGGACTCTATGCAATCTTTATACTGAATTAGTACAGGTCTCTTGTTGCTCTATCGCTGATCATGGCGTTACTTCAGTTTAAGCCGGCACCAATGTACATTCTCGACGAAGTGGATGCCGCATTGGATTTGAGTCATACACAGAATATCGGCAAGCTGATTAAGACGAGGTTCAAGGGATCGCAGTTTATTGTTGTTAGTTTGAAAGATGGACTTTTTTCGAATGCCAATCGTGTATTCCGAACGAGATTTCAAGAAGGAACATCTGTTGTCAGTGTCATGTAAAGTAGCTGGCAGGCTAGGAGAGATATTGTTCGTAATATTGAGGAACATTAATAACCCCACATTCAGCCTTTTTATATTTGATATTTTTATTTGCAATGTAAAGAATTTTGTGGTTTCGCGAATTACTTGCTCTGTAAGCTATTTTGCCATCTTCTAATATTTTCCATAGAGCCAGTCACTTTGAAGATGCAGCGTAGGAATATTCGGGTGTGGCAGTCCATTTAAGGTTTTCATTAGCATTGGAGATTAGAGGATCGCTGTTCTGGAGAAATGTATATTTTTGAACTTGACGTTGCTCAAATTTGATCTGCTTGTTGATTGTATTATACCGCAAGAAAAAGGTGAAGGTCCAAACCTGGTAAATTATATAGACAGTCTTTTTTCTGTGATGGCAGATATCATTTCTGATGACGGATTTCCGTCAACGAGTCGTCGTTCAAACAAACCACCACGGCCAGCTAGCAGCGCATCGTCATGGACGACAGTTCCGCCGACAGTCAAGAGAATTTTTGATAAATTCCCATTAGTTACGTATCCTGATACCGTACTTCCGTCAGCATGCATATTTCCGGATCAAAGCTCAAAGATCGGTACTGCTTTCGTACATGATTTGAGTAACGTTTCGATTTTTCCTGATTCTGTTCGGCTGCTGGTTAGTTGATTTACTATGAACTGGTTTTTTTTACGATCAGAGATATATTTATTAACCTGAAATTAGACTGTGCTACGACTTGCCAAAATATATGACTCACTCACGGTTCTCAAAGCATCGCCTCATTCCTCTCCAGAGAACGGCCCATTTCCTTATATATTTCTTTCCCGCTCAAGTGCGCCATCTCCAACACCACTGGAGCGGACTTTGGCTCCGAATTCGATTCTGTTTTATTCTTGGTTGTCAGAAATACCGAATGCACAGATCGTGCCCTATTCAGCCGCCGAGCAGCTACCGATTCTCACTCTTTTAGACGTCCGATTGCGCGATGCGTTCCTACTAACTTTGTACATTTACAGCTCAAACTACAAAGCGGTAGTTCTTCCAAGTTTTTATAAGCATATAAACAGTATAGAAAATGATCGACTGTCGGGAGGAGTTGGAGTTTTTCCCTATTTACTGTCATATACTCAGTATTTGGCCGCAAAGGATACGCTGCAGCGCAGTGTTGGAACTACGAAGATAGACGCAAAGTTCAAAATTAGTGTGCTGACGGGAGCCGAGGAGGCACTTGACGCCCTCTCCGATCTGGTGAGTGAGACAACGGGATTTCTTTCTGGAGAAGGTATTCCTGGAACTGTGGACGCAGCCGTATATGGCTATCTTTACCCGAGTTTACACCTGGGGTTAATGGACGAGACGGGGACTAGAGAAGCTGAGTTGGTGGAGTTGATTCGTGAGCGACCAAAGTTGGTAGAGTTGGTCGAAAAAGTTAATGAATTGGCATGGTCCTAGATAGACGGTAAATCTAGCTGGAAGTATATATCACCCTCTCATTGTACATTACTGCTATAATAGAACCAAATAATCAACCAGTATCCGAAATAGAAACGACCAAATACCAACAAAATGCTCTAATCCAAAATAATGCAAATTATCAATCATCAAGCAAATAAATTGAAACCGAACCGCTTACATCGCCAATACACGCAGTGTATCCTCCTCTGCGATATCTGTCCTCCAATCATGCCCACTACTTCGCATCGAGCTACTACCATAACTGCCGTTAGAATAGCGTTTACTGTCATAGCTTGTTCTGCTCTTTATACTCCCGCTCAAGGTGCGAGACTGCGGCAGCGCACTCATAGACGAATTTGATAAATGTCTAGCATTTCGCGGATAGCTCACATATTCAAGCGGGTCTTCTTCTTCAGAGTCATCAAGTGAGAAGCCAGTACGGCCCATGATCCCGTTTTCTCCAATCCAGCAAACACCACCAGTCATTGGCAGAGGAGAATTAGCGGCAGGAACGGGAGAGGGTGTCATCTTTTCACTGTACATAGATGCAGGATGGGCCTGATATTTATCATTTGATGAGACAGAAAATGGGCTTGTATGAGAACTAGATACACTGGAAGAGTCCTCAAAAGCGGCGGTCAAGTTTGAAGAAGTCGCGCTGACGTCGCTGACTGATCTGATTGTTTGATCTAGAGACACTGTCTGTGGTGCCGCTGGTGCAAGAAGAGGACTGTACGTCTTTTGCTGTGGCCGGCGAAAAGAAGCTTCATAAGATGCGTTTCTTGATGAAGCAGGATATAAAGGGCTCTGCCGGGTGTTGGGATTTTCCATCGCAGTTAGATCCTCGACACTATATAGCGCCCTACGTAGTTCATCTGACCCATTCTCGTCATTATATGCTTTAGATCTTGTCGATAATTGAGAGGAAGAACCCATGTGACGCAATGCCGACATTGGCTGCACTTTTAAGCTTTTCTTTGCTTGATTTGGATGTGAATCTCGAGATGCAAGAGCCGGTTGCAATGTAGAAGCTGCTGGTTCGGCGCACATCGCCGAAAACCCTGATCCTCTTTTGAATTTTTGAGAAAACTTTCGTAACCTAGAACTTGCAGTTGAGGTAATTGATATTGAATCAGAGTCTTTTTCTGAGAATGAAGGAGGGGTGTAGACTTTCTGAGGAGATGGCTGATCGGCTGTCGCTCGTCTCACGATATTTGAAGCTAGATGACGACGTCTTTGTAGCAGATCTGACATCGACTGGGATTGTTGGTCTTTATGCTCTTGTCTCTTCTTCCCTTTATCATGAGGCTTGTCTGAGCTTTCGGTCTTTGACCGTGATTTCGATGAAAATAATGATATCGAACTTGAGCTTCTGTCTCCATGCGCGTAAAACGAATTTAATCCTCTTCGAGAAGCGCTTGATGATCCTAAAACCGTCGCCACAGTTGCGGAGTTTGGCGATCCACTGCTGGTACTGCGTAATGACACGCCTGACTCACGGTTCGGATGGCGACCACTGGTACCAATTGACACAGAGCGAAACACCGAAAATAAGCTTGACAAACTATCACTCCGACGAATTACATTCTCCGATTCAAGTGCGGAGTTTGCAGTTGAATTGTCCTTGTTTACTCTCTCCTGAAGTGGTTTTATGGGCCGATCGCGTGAACGTGATGAATGAGACTTTGTTGTTTGGTTGTAGACTGGAGTTGCATTATTGCCGTTATGGTAGTGGCGAGAAGAAGCGGAGGAGCGAGAGGTTGGTTGTCCAGTATTTTCTTTAGATGCAAGACTGGTAAGGGACATTGACGTGGAAAGGCTAGGCATCTTGAGTAGTAGATTTCAGAAAGCCAGTTCTTTGTTAGCTTTACTATACTGCGCCGTATACACCAGTACGCGTTGATTGCAAAAAAATCTCTGGCAACTTGAATGATATAACCGAGACTGCGAAGAAGATAGAGTACACGTATCAAGCTTTGATAATAGATAGCGTGGTCTTTTTTCGTGCCGGAAAGTAGGCAACTGTGCGTTATGGTGTGGTAGGCGTACTGAGGTTTTCGTAAACCAACTCCCTGAAACAATGAAGACTTCACAAAAACCAGCAGAATAGAATAGCTGGATAAACAAGAGCGGCAAAAACTACTTCTTCAAGAGCTAGTCGCATCTAACTAGACCACGAACGCGTTTCAAAAAAAAAGTGCACTGGATAACGGGTGTGATGTTTATCTGTCAGTCAAAATACCACTGATTGGGACAAAGTAAATGTCATTCATGTTTACAACCACCCAAAAGGGGACTAGTCCTCTATGAGGAATGTAGCAATTTTGCGCGAGAACTTGTGTTTCACCAATTACTTAGATTGCAAAGCAGAAATGAAGCAAAGTTGAAAACGATTCTGTGCCGTCTCAGTGTCTGCAGATAAATTAATTGGAGTACTCAGAACGATGAGGAAGTACTGTGTCTACGTGCAAGCACTTGGAGTTGGATATGAAGAGTAAATTATAATTATCATCATCAATCTTCTTTGGAATTCTCCAGCAAGACTGTAAATAGATATTATATCGCCTGGCTATATCAATATATTGGTCGTTATATCATTTTGGATCGCGATCTCTCTGGAAAGAGAGCCAATAAGCCACGAGAGACTATGCGGACTCGTTTCATTAGGGTATGGCACCTACAACGTCAGTAAATGCCTGTCATTTCTCCCAGGATAGTCATTTACTATCGTTCTAAGCAAGACAGGCTAGCGTTCGAATTTATTCCTGTGCACTAAGTCTCCGAGCCAAGCGATCTGGAGAAAGGGCTTCTGCGGCGCCTAGGGTTTTCGGTGTATGCCATACGCTTTTGTCATCTCGACATCTCCGTCAGATACTGTAATTCGTCTAGAAATTTACTCTGATGAACAGTAAAGGTAAGAGCTTACACCAAATGTATACTCGAGCACACTCAAGAATATCAAACTTCTTTCAATTGCCTAGAATCCTCTTGCTGTTCTTAATACTCGAACGCCCACCCTCTGGTGTTTCAATCGGCTGCAAGGTCTTGATATCCAAGCCAAAACAGACCTGCTTGCCTGCGCCAGCATTCATTCTTTTCTCTTCAAGGCACGAAAAGATTACATTTATTTGTACGCTTGCGGTGTTTTGTAAAGAAGCGATTGACAAGCCTCAAATTATCAGTAGAATCCACCGAGCCATAAATTTCACCAGAGTTAAAGCGAATGGCGTCCATTTCCCTGTGAAGTTTATTAGCGCACAGGCTTGCTTATGCAGAGTTACAACTGGTCGCTTATTGAACCCGACGAGACGGAAGCCGATATGGCCGACGACTGTAACACCAATCACAGTATGTATTTTCTGGTCAAATATGATAAATTTAAGTTGAACAATATAAGCAAACCTACGAAATTATAACACTATTCTTTCCAGTTGCTATTAAAAGATTAGTCACCAAAAGTCACCAAAGCAACGCTTCTCCGGATATTATCTTACCGCCATCTATCTCCGGATTGCACACCTCCCCGGACTTTGATAAATCCATAAACTCCACAGCTGCTGATATGATAATTCACAAACTTGAGCCCTACAATTTAGGCAGTTCAAAGATATGCTTGACAATTGACCAGTTCATTTTATTTGTCATCGCGGAAAAAGTGATAGATCACAGGCTGTCTTTTCTGTTCTGCAGACATGCAATCCTGTATCCTTCTCTACATCTGAATTGGCGAACTTCCACATCTCGTTCCACTCAAAATCTTATTATGTGATACAATGAAGAACAACAACAGCCACTTAGTACCCATCGTTGCAACTACAAGTACTTACGCCCATAGTAAAGCCTCTGCTCCTGCACTGTAACGAACACCCTTGATCTGTTTTGACTTGATTATCTTATTCAGAGACTCAAAATACTCATCTGGCAAAAACTTCACCTCTGATAAATTCTCCACAACCCGCTCGACGGTGGTGGCTCCTGGAATTGGGATCAGAGTCAATCCAGGAAACCTCTCTTCATGTTTCATGATCCAGGCCAACGCAAGCTGAGCTGGGGTCATGTCAAGCTTATCAGCAATCTCTTTGACGGCGTCCGCAAGCTTGACATTTTCGGGCAAATTTTCAGCAGAGAATTGGTCCAGATGAGCTACAAAATCGCCTTTGGCAATATCATTGACAGAGCGTATCTTGCCGGACAACAGTCCTCGTCCAAGAGGCGAGTAAGGAGCGACTGGGATATTCAGCTCGGCGCAAGTGGTAAGAACACCATTCTCCAGGGCATCAGTGCATGACATAGAGAATTCGATTTCGACAACAGAGATCGTGGCTACGGCTGCAGCTCGACGAATTGTAGCTGCACCTACCTCAGAGAGCGAGATGCCAGAAATAAGACCTTCATCGACCATCTCCTGAAGAGCACTGATTGTTGTTTCGATTGGACTGTCAGTTGTTAGACATGTTTCAATTTGTATGTAGTAATCGAAAATTGACACTTACACCTTGGGATCAACACGAGCACATTCAAACAAATCAAGTTTTTTCGCGTCGCCGAGGTACTTCTTGATGTTCATAACACTAGCACGAACACCTTCAGGACTTCCATCAGCTGAATAGGTCTTCAGATTAAATGCCCCTTTAACCGATAAGCAAACCTGTTTATTAGTATCGGCAGTCAACTCATCATAAGCTTGCAACTTCAGGGAATACTAACCTTATCAGCATATTCTGGATAGCGTGCGAAAAATCGGTTGACCAGTGACAAGTTATCGGTCGGATCCGCAAATCCGTAGAACTCGCCAGAATTGAAAAATGTAGCTCCAAGCTCAATTGCTTTCTTCATCGTCGCAAAGGCCTGCTCGTCTTGAGTAACGACTGGACGACTCGTGAAACCCATGAGACCAAAGCCGAGACGGCCAACAGGGATGCCGGCAATTGTAGTCATCTCTTTTCTACTCGAGGAGATTTGAGCAAGATGATAATATGTGTGACAAATTTTAGCGTCAGTTTATAAAACCTCTAATGCATGGCGATGAGGAATTCTTATATGTTCCGTTCTATCCGGGTAATTTGAGATTTACATCCTCGTGCGTATATCACTGATGATCACATCTGACGCCGGAATACCAGCCACAGTATGTATTATCTGGTCAAAGATGATAAATTTAAATGGTATAAAATAAGAAAACCTACAAAAATATGATAATATTCATTCCTATTGCTATTGAAAGACAAGAAAGCCACGCTTCTCCGGACTCTAGCTTATCGCCATCTATCTCCGGACCGCTCACCTCCTGGACTTTGATAATATTCTGACTCTAGTTACACGCATAGTACTAGCCCTTTCAAGATTGATAACTACTACCGCACGCGTATTGATATGCTAGCAATATTGGTAACCACAACAGTCTTTTGTTAAACAGTGCTAAAGCAAGTTTTCTTTCCGTTTGATTTCAGAAAGTAATGAGAGCTCTGACTTTCTAAAATGGAAATTAAAAATGTATGCTGAATTGGTGTCCCGCTTCGTCAATGATATCTTTCTGATGTTTAGCCGTGTCGTCAGCAGGGTTTAGTAGGTCATACCAAAATCTGACGCCTGATGCTGCATCTCCAACGTCTGTGCTTAATCACCTTGTAGAATCGGCAAATAGTTGATTATTGATGATACATTAAATTCACTGTATTGTAAGATACACGATATGTGTTTGTATACCGTATATCGCATCACCTTTTCCACTTTAGGTAATGATACTCGAACATATTTCAGTTCATCAATATATTGGTGGGATAGAATTCTTTAGCGACGCGCAAACAGCGGATACTTTTTTACATCATTTTTTTTATATTTCATGACACACGTTGTCGCTGGAAAATATTCTGAACTGCAAAGTATATAAGTTATGGAGAGCTATACCGAGACTTGCTATCTTGGCAAAAAGTAACACATTTATGGCTATATCCAAGTAGTCTTCATACATTAATACAAATAGCCAATACTGGTGCTGACGATTTGGGAGACCGCTAGTTTCAGCGACAAGGAGGTGGAAATTACCCCAGAGAATGTCGTAATTGAACTTACTGAAGCCATAAATACCTGTAAACCAGATTGGTCTGCTGTTGTGAAAGTAGGGAGAAATATGATTCTGCTGCAGCAAACAGACATTCAAAGACAACGTCTGACTGAGAACTCTCATGACTACACTGCTGCTATCTCAGGTCATACATTTTTGGAATACTATTGTCATATATCTTTTGGCGTTAATTGTTGGTATAGAAATAGGAATTTTGGACGGAAGGATCTGGAATAACTATGATTATATATCAATTGCAGATATTTCGCTATGCTTGGGTTGATTTGAATGTTATGACTGTATATATTTTGAGTGTTTGCTAGTTGCTTACAGGGCGAAGGACGAATACTTAACCTTTCGCTTTTCTGTAATTTTTCAGTACATATGACGTACGAAGTAGATATATTTAAACCCGCAGTTTAGCTTCTCTGATTTCCTCCTTTCTTTGAACTGTTGTCTCAGCTTGAAAACTTCTTGACTATTACCTCACAAGCAATAAAGGTGGCAGCACCAGGTAATTACTTATCCCATGAGAGGAGGTGTGCACATCTAGAAAGTCCTATGTCGCACTATATGACTGAGAATTCAATGTACGAAGAGTAAGGATCGAGTTAGAGTAAGATTGTTAGCGATGTCATCAGATAAGCGACGAAGACTTGGGCGACAAAGATAGCAACCATTCAGAAATATAAGTGCCATATATTGTATGCAGTTAGTTTCTTCTAGTCTATGTCTCTATGAGAAGTTGATCGTCATATAATTCTCATTGGCGTGCAGTTTTATCGTTCTTTTGCGGGTAAGACATCGTAACTTTTCAAAAGCAGTACAGTACGCAAGGGGGTAAATAACAGCTTTCACAATAACCGATTTTAAAAGCCCGCAGACTGCGACAAGAGCAAGAAAACTGCTACAGTTTCTGCATTTTGAGTTCTTACCAAAACAATATACTGAAAAGGCGCTACTGCAATACCAGTTATCCAGTTTATAATGATTGATATATGTTAGTAGAGCAATGCAAGCAGGTAGGTTCAGGCTAGCGAAACATGATTTCTCGGATAGAAAGATAAGGTTTACGTACTTTGTAGTCTAATGCACTGTCGATCATGGAAATTCTAACAGTTGGCACCTTTTACTTATACTTAGATGCGGACTACAAAAGATAAAGAGGCTTCAATCTGTGTTTGGCTGTCAAACTGGATTAGAAAGAGGACTGCCGGGAAATATCATTTTTTCTTCGAGTGCCATTTTCGGACTTGCTCTTGCCTAAAAATAGGAAATACGCGCAGTCGCAGAAACTCTAATATTGCGCGTCTCCGAAGAAGGGTAAACTTTATGTGACTAGTGGTGTTACGTGGCACATGCCACTAAATGTGATGTTTATGCCTTAAATAGACAATTAGCGAAGCACACTGCAACTGCGTACCTGCAATTCTTGCATGCCTCCTCGTCAAAGACCAGCAGGCTTCAGTCTCATTGACCTCTACCTTTAATTCTTCCTCTCTCTTTCTCATTCGCTATTCGTTACTATGATTCGACGGTGGAACTCCCTTTGTCTGCTACTCTGCGTCTTGCTTGCCTCCGACGTGCACGCGGCGAACGTGACTGCCTTGACTGGCACATGGTCTTCGAAATCAAATACGGTCTTTACCGGTCCTGTATGTCTCCGATAATTTCATTCTCTTTTCTACTCCTTACCAGACTTCATATGATGCTTTATGCCTGCTTCTGCTTCAAATGAGTTTTTTTCATGAGCAGTCGCTGACTTGTATTTAACAGGGATTTTACGACCCCATCGACGAGCTGCTAATCGAACCTCGATTACCGGGCATTAGCTTCAGCTTTACTGATGACGGTCACTATGAGGAGGCGTTTTATCTCGTAACTTCCAACCGTATGTGTTTTCATTCCGTCAACTGCCTTTATGTAGTCGCACATTCACGCGTCATGCTAATCTCCCACTGACAGCTACTACGCCATCCTGCCCTACTGCCGTTCTTCAGTATCAGCACGGAAAATACGTACTCAACCAGAACGGTTCTATTTCTATGTTTCCTATCGGTGTTGATGGTCGTCAGGTTCTTTCTGATCCCTGTGACTCCGAGATCTCAACTTATACTAGATATTCCCAATTTGAGTTGTATTCGGTGCGCTAATTTCTCTCCTTAATTTATCATTTGAAGTTTTGCTAACGTCCCTAGGAATGGAATATTGTAATTGACGAATATCAAGGAAGGTACCGTTTGAACTTGTTTGAATGGGATGGTACAGTAGTTCGTCCACTTTATCTTGTCTATCGTCCTCCTCTAATGCTGCCGACGGTCACAATGAACCCGACATCTTCGGC
Organism: Kockiozyma suomiensis; assembly: GCF_038497685.1. Taxonomy (NCBI): domain Eukaryota; kingdom Fungi; phylum Ascomycota; class Lipomycetes; order Lipomycetales; family Lipomycetaceae; genus Kockiozyma; species Kockiozyma suomiensis. The sequence continues at coordinate 683,580 of NW_027117669.1, forward strand.
CGCCACCGAGACCTCAACTTCTACATCCGTTAGCTCACGTCATAAGATCAAACGCTCATTTGAGAACAGACCTCGTACTTCGGCTCGCAAAACCGCTACTATTGACTATGATTTCTGGTGGTGGTCAGCATTGTGTCTCGTGGTTGGATGTGGTTCTTCATATGTTGTTATGCAGACGCGTCAGTTAAAAGTTGAATAACTGTGTCTGCTCATGATTAGTTGGGAGTTGTGCGTTCGTGTTGGTTACTGGTCTCTACTCATTGCTTGGCACATTTAAGTCGCAGTTCACAAGTCGGCGCAGGAATATGCCTTTATGATACACATAGATAATTCTTTTTTTTTTTTCATCAATATTATTTGAAATCTGTTAGCTTTTTTTGGAAGTACTACTGTTCAGTTTGTATCTCACCGGCGTTGTTTCATTTTTTTTCAAATTATTTGCTCGAATGTTTATGATGAATTTATTTTCGAGAATTGGATAATTTCTGTAGAATGTTATCATTCTACGGCAAAAATAAGGGCAGTATTGGGTTTATAGAGTCGAGTCAAAACCAGTATACCAGTTGTATATCCTCATATATATATGACAATTGAAAACATTCAAACAATTGAAAATATCTAAACTGAGATCTTGTCTGATTCAGTCGTAATTTTCTGATATACTACTGTACAATGTACTTTGAAACCACCTAATCAATGTGATTGATTCAACGCGATCACGCATAATGAAATCAACAAAACAATTCAACAGAATACCACCTCCAGGGCTCAATATTTATTATGTAATGTCCACCAATAACAACGCTCTTTTTCTTACATGGTTGTTAGAGTGGCATACACAATCTGAATCCTTTAGCTCGAAGTCTCATAATGCCTACAAGAGAGCACACGATGTGTTGCGATCATGTCCAATTACCTTTTCGCATCCGCGAGAGATGATGGCGTTGAAGGGGTTTGGAGCTGGTATTTGTGGGAGGCTAGAATCAAAGCTGAAAGAGTATTGCCTTGCTAATGGTATCGAAATGCCTGCCGCTGGAGCGGGATCAATCAGAGCGTCTGAAGCTACTGATCTCTCGTCTGAAAAACCTAGGGCTAAAAGGGCAAAGAGATCGACAGGAAAAGGTTCCGAGTTGTTATTCCATGATATTTTGTTACTATTTACTTACTCTCATTTTCTCAAGATTGCTCAGAAAACATCCCCCCTCCCCCAAAAGTTTCATCAACACAAACGCAGTCGGGGAAAGCACCCAGAGCGCGGAAAGCAAAGCAGTACGTTCCAGGATATCGCACAGGCGCCTACGCCATCCTTCTAGCTCTTTATGACCATTCCAAAGATCCAACTGCTGCAGACCCTGCACTAACCAAATTCGAACTCATCAAACGCGCACAACCATTATGTGATATATCATTTGATATAGCGACAGGTTCAAATAAAGAGCATGCTGTAGGTGGAACAACTGGTGGTCGTTATACGGCATGGGCTGGTGTTAAAATGTTGATCAAGCATGAGCTGGTTGTGGAGAATGGTAAACGCGGAAAATTTGTTTACAATATCTCAGACCTAGGAATAGAGGTTGCAGAGACTGTAATCAAAATCGCTCGAGAAAGAGAAGGAATTCAAAACTCACCACCATCACATTCCACGCCCGGCAGTGGCCTATTGATTGAATCTGGCAGGACTCAAATTGGGCAGAATTCGATTGATAGTGAGGTGTCAGATAGCTCCAATACATCCAGAAGGCAACCTCTGGCGTCCGCTACAAATCGCTCAGAATCCAAAGGCTACGCCTTACCACCACGAGGTCCCGGTAACCATAATACAGCCCAATCGATGCAGATAGAGAACTACTATGCAACCGGCACCGGTATTTCATCCGCGCTGAAAATTTCATTACCGACTTTTAGCTTTGCTCTCTGGGAACCTGGTTCTTTCAGCGTGCGCGTGATCATCGACAATCGAGAAATGAAATCTCAAACTGAGCGCAATTTCTTTGGTGAGAGACTGAACGCGTATAGCGATATCCAAGCTGAAGTTAGACCACTTGGGGTTGGAGATACGATCTGGCTTGCTGTACACAATACGACGGGTGAAGAAGTGGTGCTAGGCCATGTTGCCGAGCGAAAGCGAATAGATGACTTAATGAGCAGTATCAAAGATGGAAGATTTCATGAGCAGAAATACCGACTAAGTAGAAGCGGACTCAAGCATGTTATATATATTGTTGAAGAAGCACCGGGCGTGCAGGTTGATTCTATGCTGGAAGCTGTCCAGACTGCCATCTCATCAACCCAAGTTGTGAACGAGTTCTTTTTGAAACGTACGGCTGGGGTAGAAGATACCGTTCGATATCTAGCTCGCTTGACTAGACAGCTTAGCCAGCTCTATTGCAAAAAGACCCTTCATGTGATACCGGATCACGCAATCGATCGCAAGACATATCTTCATTTATTAAAACATTTGCAAACCACAGATCCCGACACTTGCTATAACATTTCATTTGCCAAATTTCAGTCCACATGCTCAAAATCCGGCAATTTAACAGTTCGTGACGTCTATTTAAGAATGCTACTAACTATTTCTGGCATTTCGTGGGAAAAAGCCATCGAAATCCAGAAAGAATTTCCGACTCCGCAACATTTATGGAAAGCTCTTTACTCAGAGTATAAAGCGAACGGAGAACAAGCAGCAAGAGAATTGATTATGAAGCAATGTTCAAAGAATACTCAGGTTTCAAGGAAGAAAATCGGAAAGGCTTTATCAAGTAAGATTGCGGAAATCTGGGGACCTGTGTTGGAGAGTACGAGAGCGATAAGCTCAAGCTCAGTTGAATGAAACAGTTATAGGGAGATGGCTACTTGATGATGATATTATTTGATTGAATTAATGAAATAAAGATTATTCTACTTGACTGAATCTTAAAAGTGTTACAAATCCCTTGCTCCGCAAATATGCAAATAAAAGTCAAAACTCCTCTTGTATGAAAATAAATAACTTGAGACTACAAACTAAGTTGAAAGACATCTGCTTCAACAATCTTCTTTAGTGTCACTCCTCGCTGACGCGCCTGCTGGAGATAACACAGGAAGTGGTGTCAATCTCTTCAAAGCAGGTTCTCGCACCATACAGTATATTGAGCAGTTACTCGGTACACTAGAATTTGGCGAAGTAGAAGCTACTAATGCACTTGCTTGACTTTCTACTTCATTAGCAGAAATAGATTCACTGACTTTTGAGGACTTGCGAGGTGCTTTGTGAAACTTCGAGTCTGTTAGACGAAGTTCATGGATTAGATGAAAACCTAACTCTTTGCAAAGTTTCAAGAGAGAGAGTGACGACGCTTCAATAAAAATTGGCAGATTTTGCGTGTCAGCCTAAAGTGAGAAGTTAGCAAATAGAGATTTAATATTAATAAAGCAAGTCGCATACCATATCTAATCCGTATTGGAGCAATTGTGTGGCAATAGCATTGCTTCCATATTCATCGGCTATTGATATATTATTAACCGTCAAATATTTCCGCCCTTGTAATACTCGTTTCTCTACTTTTCTTTTGGATCGAAGATACTCAGAGTATCGATACTCATCGACAATGCCACCCGGGAATTGAAGCTCAAATAATGTATCATTCAGATATTGCCCAGTTTCTATCGTATACATAATCCCATCAATGAATGCTCCTAGCCGTATAGGTAATGTTTTTATATCAAATAACAGAAGCGGCAAATTGAATGAAAAAGATGTAGGAGATACAATCCGCCACTGCGCAAATCCGACTACCGGAGAGATCTCTTTTTTTAATGCAGGCGCACTCGTGATATCAGTCTGAGTAAATATCGGCGTCTCTGTATCGCCCAACTCCTGAGTTAAATGCGCTTTAGTAGTTTCAGCAATCATACTAGCTCGAATCGAAATATCGCCTTTAACAACCATACGTCGTAAGAAAAGCTGACGGGCGGCGGTCTTGCATCGTTGCATGCGGGCATGTGCGATTGGATGTTTTGGTGGATCGGATTGTGAAGGGTGACCACGTAGGTATCGGCAAAGCGGATCACTTTCTGCAAGCTGATCAACTAGCTCTTGACATTGTGAAATGTGCTCTGAATATTAAATGTATTAGCCAAACAAGAAGATGAGCAAACAGGGCTGAGGGATATTACCGTCGGTCACTCGAAATATTTTTAAAAAAACATCAACCTTTGAAGACGACAATCGTCTCCTTGCACCAGCATGACCAATATGTCCTCTCTCATCAAAAAGAGTAAAATACCCTGCAGCAGACATTGTATCTTTCACCGCAGAATCTCGAAGGACATCTGCTCCAATCCTCCCAATATTGAGATCTGCAGCTGCTCTTCGGCGCTCGATCAGTAAGCCGCCTGAAGCTGAAGTAGCAATTACCCTTACTTTAGATGGTCTAGTTCTATGTGGAACTCGCTGCTCTGCGTGACTTTTAGGTGCCGTAATGTTCGACGTATTAAAATCCTCTATAGCATTGCCGCTTGCAGCAGCGTGATGGCCATGCAAAGTATCCATCTGATCAGTTTCACTATGCAAGTACGCGATATTGTCATGTACAATATCGAAATTCTCGTCTTCTTCATAAGCAGTATACAAGCTAGCATTATAAAACGATGACTTTTCAGAGCGGACCGTCGAATTATCGGCCGAAGAGTATCTACGACCAGCCATAGCTAGTCCAGCTTGCTGTCGTCGCTCTAAAAATGTTCGAAGCGCGTCCATATCTCTGACTTGAATAACTAAATCTGTGAATAGAGCTTTGCATGAATTCAGTACTGATTAGTATAGCCGATCTCTCCCTTCACCAAAGTCTCGAAGCCATAAGCTGCAAGCTCCTAGAATATTATTTAAACTACTTTTAGTAGTTCCTATCTAGAATGTGTTCTGTTTTCTTTCTTGGTGAAGAACGCCGAGATTGGTGTCCGAATATTTTCGTCAACAGTCTGTCTTATCGCGCCGAATGCGGATTAATGACCAGGTTTTTAGGGTTTGATACCCTCCAGCCTCACGCGTTGTGCCTGCTGCCGACCGCCGCACAAAATACTGGGCGTGTTCTAAATACTACTTATTGGTACTCAGAGAATACTTACATTTGTAAAATTTGAAAAAAAGCCTAAAAATTCCTTTACTATACATTTCAAAAGAAACTAAAAACCACACAGTTTATTCCGATTTATCCATACCTATATAAACTCCCCCGATTCATATCCACATTATTCTCTTTTCTTTCATCAGGTCTTGCAGTTTTCGAATCGACAGGTTGCACAGGCTGCGAAGTTAGTACATGCATGACGGAATTACGATTCGATTCATTAGATTGAGCGTGTTGGTTTCCATGCCATTGCTGCTGCTGCTGCTGGGCATTCGCGGTATAATAAGTTGGGAACGGGTATTGAGATGCCTCGCCTGGTTGCTGCAAGACTTCTGGTCCAGGATGTACCGGTATTACATTTATGTTATTGACACCCAAAGCACCCTCATGTATAGAATTTTCATTTACATGATGTGATGACGTTGCATCCGCAGGTAACGGTCCATCACCGAACTGAGGCACGGAATATCTATTTGTAAGTTCCGGAGATAACCATTCTTGGTCAAGAGCAAAATTACTATCAAAGCCAATTCCGTAAGAGTCAATAAACCACTTCATGTTTTCAACGTCTGCCATTGCGGTGCCACCATATGCAGAATCAAAAACACCTCCATTGGCAGCTTTGGCATTATTAAATGCATCTGCATTTCCGCCATTGTGAATAAAACCTGAAGCTGACGAGTTTTGAGATACAGCACCCTGCCCATCAATCGATTGAACAGGAGCCAAATCGGTCTCCGCCTTCTGAGCGGCCTGCTTTTGCATGGCGCTCTTTCTCAGTTCCGCCTCAATATTATCACATAGACTGAACAGCGCTTCAGCATATTTATTTGCCAGATGAATATCATCAGGAGACGAATCACTCAAAGTCGATGCAAGACTGCGGATAGTAGACAGCATATCATGCTGTCGATCAGGATCTGCATCCCGCTCAAGAGCCACGATTTTTGCAATGAAAATCGCGGCATGAATAGAGCGGACAAACCACTGTAAAGGAGCCCATCTCAAAATTCCCTTTTCAAAAACTCGTGTTATGACGGCAATGAGTTGCTGAGCAGCCTGTGTAGCAAGTAAAATGTAAACCTCTGCAAGTGACTCGTCGACCTGACGGTGTCCAGGCGGTGACAGCGCTAGAGAGTATATGTACAGCTCGGTGTAGTGGAACTCCATCAAAAGCGATTCCCGATCGATATCGTCGTTTCTAAATAGTAATTGGTATTTCGAATTCCAGACAGTAAGTTTAGACCGGAAATAGCGAAGCAAAGGAAGGTAATTCTCTGAATTCAAAATTTTATACATTGATCCTGGCGACGAGTATAAACTCTGATGAGCAAGAGACAAGATGCGTAAAATATCCAGCTTTGCATTATCTAATGTCGAAAATGAGATCGTTGTAATCTCCTGGAAGGAATAAGAAAGCATTGATGGTCTACCAAGTCTAAGAGCAAGTGTAATATCTGAATAGAAACATGCAAGTGAAATTTCCCGCCATTTGGAAAAAAGATTCATATCTTGCGCTAGTCGAATAGCAACGCCAATCATCATCCAAGCCATTCGATCACTTCGTCTAGCGGCTGCAAAGCCACCGTATCCGCCGCCTCCTTCTGGACCGCGGCCGTCTTCGTCGTTACTTGGAAGATGCGTTGGGTTCGCGTAGTCGCCCTTTCGAGAGTGCACTGCTCGCGGATTCCATTGAGATAACAGTAAAAAAGCGAGCACTGTAGCTAGTGATATACTGCTAGCTTCAGCCCACACTGTTTGTGAAATAAGAGACTCTCCATAAGTCCATAGAGTAGCGTGTACTGCGTTCGCCCGCTCAGACATATTTTGAGACTCCTCTGCCACTCTTCCAGGTTCAGGCAAATTACAATAACGCGAAGAGATCGACAAGATAGTGACGAAAAGGATAGGATGAGCAGCTAGATTGTTAGGCGACTGCAAACCCGGAGGAATATATGGATAAAACTGGTGTAGAGTACCAAAAAAACTAGAAAAAAAAACCAATCAGCACAGTACAGCTTGGAGAAGCAACCAGCTACTTACAAATTCAGGAGAATCATAACTTCTTCTTCGGTAATCATTCCTGCTTGAATTGGATGAAATGAGTTAAGCTTTGACGATCTGAACGTCCAGCGAGCGTGAACCTCCTTTGACTTTACTCGTTTATACGCTTGTGAAGACTCATTGTTTTCAGACGTATTGCTATTTCGAGATTTTCCTTCCGCAGAATCAGCTACATGTGCTAAAATGTTTAGCGCTTCTGCCGTAGTATGTAATCCCCGATCTTTGATCAATGTCCCAGTGAGTTTCTGGTCTTGTCTAGCTTTCTTGCCGGGGATATCTGCAAATACCGCTTCTTTGAAATTTCCGTCGCGGTCATCTTCATCGTCAATTTCACTGCCAGTGTTATCAGGATGCATAAAATCCGAGTACTTGCGGGCCTTCCCTGCTCTCACATTCTTTGCTCCTCCGCGACGACTAGGCACAAACTCGCATTTCCTGCCCTCGCGCTTGCATCTTGCACACGGCGGCTCGGACGGATTCTCCAGCGATCCCAGATCGCATTTCACTTTCCGTTCACGACAATGAAGGCATGCTTTGTATGATCTTCTGAACGGGAATCCCCCTCTTGCAGTTACTATTTCCCTGTTAGGGGAAAATTGAGCGGAGCTGTGCTGCGATGCGTGTGCGCTTGTCGATTGCCCAAGAATATGCTGCTGAGAACCTAAGCTAACGTCAGAATTGTGTGGATACTGTGGAATCACACGCTGTTGATCCATCTATTATAGAGACTATTGGTGTGGGGTAGGTGATGAGTGAAGCACTGCAGGCTCGGTTGATGGCGGAAGTCGATTCTTGCGGTGTGCAACGGTTAGCGGCGGCGAAGGAGGCGGTCGGGCAAATTAACCCTTACCCACTATGTTGCGGGTTAGATTAATATCTGGCGAAGGGACCAGACAATCTGGAGCTTTATAACTTAGTTCTATAAAGACCTTTTTTTATAGCAGAGTGAGAGTTTAGAAGAAGCATATTTATTCTACAAAAATGTTGATAAATAAAGCACAAAAGGGCACTTCAGTCACATGAAAATGTACCTTACAAAAATTAAAACCTCCGTGACTCCAAATTAGATATTCCTTCCAGACGTCGAAGAAAAAAAAATTTCCGCAATCTAAATTCCACAATGCGGTTAAAAAATTATATGATGAGATTGAGGTCATCATTTTATCCGGTTCTTGTACTGAATGAAAGCCCCGGAAGCGCTCCCATATCTGCCGAATAAAGATTTTTCTATCTGATTTGGCTTAATTAGAAGTCCTGGATTTTTGCCCATCTTTGATTTTAAATATCACTGATTCAAATGCTAAATCTACTTTAAATAGCAGCTACACTACTAGAAAGATTCAATTACATAATGAAAAACTATGTGCTTGGTCTTCAAAATCCGTCCTGCTTACTCCACGGCATCGAAACTGTCAGAAATAGCTTTTGCTCAGTCTGAAGAAGAGTACAAGAGTACAAAAGTTGCAGGGAGTTAATGATTGAGTTCAAAGAACCACCCTTTTCAGACAAATTTAGGTTTATCTTATAGTATGTCATATTCAAGGCGTCATCATGCCAAAACCTTTTGGCTACCAAAACAATATACCATAACCTCTCAGCAGAAATTTTTCGTCACAGTACCTGATAAGAAAAAAATTATATTAGAACCCGCGGCCCGAAAACGGCTCGCGGCTCCGCCTCTATGGTTTTGATTCAGTCAGATGAGCACGGTCGTGCCGCTTTGCTTGTCTGGCCGAAAGACAAAAGTGGCAAACTGAATAAATTGCGCAGGGTCCATTTCGTTGCTAGTTCTGGAAGGAACCTCTGCAATATCTATTCATTTATTGCCATTTATTGCCACGTGCGGCCTCCAAGACTTAAAAATGGTTTTATAATGTACGTATAAAGACATCAAATTTATCTTTAGCTAATTGAATAGATACAGCTCAAATATACTGTGAAATGGACAGATTGTGCCAGACAGAATAAGCTTATTTGAGTTCAACGCTGGAGAATTAAAGCTGTTCGAGAAGCCGGAGCTAGAACCATTTCCGGAAACGAGACCCGCAAATACTCTCTCCTCTTATAAAGGGTGGTCTGGCTATCCAGCTCAATTGCTATATTAAAATACTTTATTCGTCTTTGCCGCGGAAAAAGAAGAAGTTAGATTACTTGAAGGTTCCTAATGTGTGTCTCTAACAAAAAGTTTCCTGTTTTGTTTCTGATTGAATAGACGGCGATTCCATGCACGGACTCTTGAAAATCGTTTCTGGGGACTTACACCTGTTTCCCTTTAGATTTAAATTCTGCTTCTTCTTGTGATTTAGTACTTTCGGTATTCCTAAAGGTACCATTGTGCCAATCCTGTATCTCTCGATAGGCGCCAAAGCTTCGAGTTCTATCTATTTTACTTCGCCCGATTAAGACACCATACGTCATTTTAAAGTCATAGTGATTTTCAGGGACACGCACGGGAGATTTTTTTTCTTGCTATGAATTGGAGATTGCGTCGCTTTGGCCCACTAAGCACCCTTTTTTTTAGTAAAAATTTAAATATTGCAATCAGATATACTTACAAAATACTGAGCAAAGTCAAGGCTTACATCATTCTTCGTTTTGTCTAACTTTGTCCAACTATAGTTTGAAACACATTGGTTGGCTTCAAATCACCAATCAGGAGCGGCCAAGCCTTTCTATTTATTTATTTCGCTGACGCTGGAATATAAATAGAAGGACTATGTCATAAATAAAAGAGATCTATATCGTTTCATATACTTGCCAATTAAGTGTGGCGCGAGATTTTGTATTGGTTGATACTGATAAAAGTCGCTTGTCTTAAAAAATATTCCTGTAGTCATAAGACAGAAGGCAATAGTATGCCTGGTTTTGAAAATTGGGATGATTCTTCAATATGTAACTCAGCAAATGCAGCTGAGCTATCTGCTTTAGTAAATCGTGCCTATTCTCTTGCACAGTAGAAAGTCCTCCCCCGCGAGAGAGTCGCAGTAATGACACATAGATCTCAGCAATCGTTCCTGAATTAACAGAAAATGCTGACCTTGCTAAACTTAGATAGCGGCGTACCACGATTATTTTGGTCGTAGACTAGATGACTCGTAAGGCACCTGTGGCTGAATTAGAGAAAAAAAATCTGATCGTTTGATGATTGTCGCCGATGAAACTTTTGGAGAGACTTTCAGTGGAGCTGCAATAGTTCTGGGAATATACATTGGCAAAGGACAGAGTGCGTAGGCTTCGTTGAGTGTGATTGCACAAATGGTATCGACCAGCTAATGTCATCTACCCGTTATCTTATATATGAGCTTACGTACTGCTTGCTAGCTTGCGACTTATCGAAAATTCTTTCAGATAATAATTGACAGAATGGCTCAGATAAAACCCACCGTCATAGGTAAGAGAGTGTCAATTATGATTAGCTCATAAACACCTTGAAAATGTATATCCAATAGTTCTCTTGTTTTTTAGATCATTATGCCTTTCAGCTCGCTTCCAAGAATCCTGGATTCTAAAACATTATCGGTAGAACGACAGCGGGAGACTAACCGACGCAGTGTCAATTTATTGTATTTACAAATCAAACAATTGCTCGTCAAGATAAATACAGATTCGCAATGAAATTCGATAATGATTCAGGTAGCTAAATACTTGCAAATCTGAGGAGGTCGATGTGGCTGTAGTTGAGCAAAAAATACTAGCATGAGATCCACGTGTTTCACTGATTCAAAAAAGGTATGAAGTAGCATCTTATCACAAATTTGTTTTTTCTGGGATCGTGGCAACGCATTAACTACGAAGAATTCTATTAGCTCGGACTAACGGAGCGCTAAGACTGTTTGTCACCAGCAGTTCTTAAAAGTAACTCTTGATTTTTATTCAAGATGGAGCAAAATGGGCAGCCAAATACTATCTTGCAAGAGATTTTAAAGTCCAGGACTAGTAAATGACTATAATAAAATCATCTTAATCCTCTTATTGTGGGGTTTTCCGGCATAAACTACTCTCTCTCTCTCTTGTGCGTTTGCTCCGCTTTTGTGCCCCACAAATTCCAAATTTTGGGAGTTAGCACATTAAGTAACTCCCAAGGCAACATTGTGAGTTTGCAGAATGAGAGAAACTCTTCAATTGCGATTACATTTTTCGCTAACCACTCATCTAGTAATTATCATAATAGCTAATAATGAGTGCTTAACTCATTGATTTTATATTCTAGATTATGAAAGTTGATGACAATGGAACCTCAAGTAATCTGAAAGCACCACTTCACCCACAGGTTAAACGTTACGTTTACAGAGACTGACAAGCAAGTCCAACGCTCAAGTAATAGATAGTATGCGCTATATACTAAAATGAACTACGCCCCCGACTACTGTGATCAAATTCTTAGGCATCAGAACTCAAGAACCGTAAACGCAATGGTTCACTAAACTATTCAGCTCCAATGCAACCAATCAGCGTTGCGATTTCGTCCCAATCGATGATTTCCAGATATCGTGCGGAGAGTTCACAGGGGCTTGACTCTTGAAGTTCGGGAAGAATAAATAGCAATCAGACAATAAATATTGCAGATCTCGAACCACTGTGACGGACAGACTGTCCAGTAGACAGCTGAATAGAATTTATAACAGCATTTTCAATAAACATCAAAAGTATATGAAATTTTGACGGCCGAAACCTACCATAAATGTGATATAACAGCTGGTAAGAGTCAAAGAGGCGATAACGTCTTCGCTCTATAGCTAAGGTATCAATGCTTTTTTTAGCCGCTGCCTTAAAGATCATCAGCCGATTTTGCTGACAATTTCTAGCCACCGTATTCTCTCTAGTCCTTATCGACGCAAAGAAAGATATCAAGACATATTTTGGTCGGATATTTCTATGCCTAATAGCTCGTGCTGTCGAACTGAGTCTTGCCGCCGACTAGCCGCTAGGGTTTTGTGTGACAGCTGACTTGACGGCATAAAATCCCGGGCGCTAAACCTCAATCGTTCATCGTAACCTGCTTTTTTCCCTGTCATTTTTTCAGTTGGACAGTTGGAAATAACCGTGATTTGGTTTATACAAAATAAATTGAGTAACGAGTGCGTATTAGAAAACTGATGATAGCTGCTGACTTCGTAAAATCGCTATAAAAAGGAGCGGCAAGAATCCCGCTGAATTGATCGGGTAACGTTCTAGGAAGATTTAATGAGTCTCAAGGATAATCTTGCCCAGCCGTTTTTGAAGAGCATAGCGGAATACGGATTAACTGAACTATTGCCATGCAAACAACAAAATATTAGAAACTGTGAATTTAATCAAAAGTGGGCAATGATTAGCAACAATTATTCACTAGCTTTTGACAGTGCCTAAAAATTAGCTCTGAAAGCGTATGTATATTGAGAATGATTTTGATAGATTCGTCAAACGATACCTGTATGATCTCAAACGTGATTGCTCATGACCCTGCATTGGCCAGATTAATATTTAAGATAAAGACAGCTGCATGCTAGATGATTATTTTTCAGAACATTCAGTATAAAAATCAATAATCAATTGACTAAAGACATTTCTTGCCGTTTATTCTTCTTGTCGAGAGCGGGTAACTTGGCGGATAAACCCAATTAGCACGACAGCCCTTGTGATATAAGTACGCATTACACTCGAAAGATAATGCATTTACAAGAAAAAGATCAAGATTTTAGATTAATATATTATACTTCGCTTGTATTCTGATGAGGGTACGAAATATTGATGGCCTGCGCGGCGGGCGCAATCTGAAAAACTAGTCAACTCTCAAAAGGTGGCACTACCTACTTATCTCCTGTAGATCTTCAACTCTCAAAGGGTAGCGTTATCATCAAGCTATCTCATTTAGAATGACTTACCGTCAGAAAGTATACAATTCATAACTAAATCTGTGATAGATGATGGCTGATCCGCTGGTTTTAATCGGCCAGTACCGACAAAAACCCAGCAGCTAGTGATTTAACACCGTCGGTCGAACGCTTAGGCAGTCGCCATTGCCGTAAGTTTCTCTATAAATAGCGATAAGTCAATAAAAGTTAGGGGACATCAATCTAATTTCTTTCAGTCTCAACACAAAACTATCGGCGATAGAAAGCCTCTTGACTCATAGATTTGTTTTATAGTAGCTAACAACTGAAAAGAATACGCAGAACCTCTGGAAACGATCATCTACTCAGTGCCTTCTTGCTCATTCAATGCTACGAAAATATAGGTTTTAATTTATAGAGTCTCAGACTCAGGCTCTAAAAAGTTTTTATAATTAACTCCATGACCCTGCTCTTTTTGAGTTCAGGGCCTTATCGCACGGCCTTGTTTTAGGAACGCGCCGTCCGATCCTGTGTTCAATTCAAGTATAGCGTACAGCTGCTGAAATTATGAAGTGCAATAAAATACAGCTCGTGCCTGTGATTAATTGGGCAATTGCATGATCTGATATATCAGTTTACAGGTTTTTTTTGTCCAGCTGAATAGTTCAAAGAAAGCATTCGACGTAACAATCATAGTTTTTACTTTTTTCAATCTCCGCGTAGACTTCGAATCGCTTGATTTTAGAGGGTCGGTCGTGATTCTCGATGGTAGACTTTTTTCTATCCAAAATCGGTAGGTGGGCTCGTTTCAGAGTTTTGGATTGATAGACGATCATTAAATTGAGCTAGGCTTTTTTTTCTTTTCCCTTTTTAATCTAATTGTCTGTCGCGAATATCGGTTTTACATCTCTTGCAGTTCTGTGCTCGCGCCCCGCCTGCCACCAAAAAGCCAAGCTTAAAGAAAGATTAACATTAGATCAGAGCTGATTCAGCCGGCTGCATTATCCGAAGCTTCTTTTGTTTCAAGTTTTATCGACGATGGCGATGACAGGATTCCTGAAGTGGGCCTGCAGAAAGGGATGAAATAAAATAAAACAAAAAAATTTATGCTAGCGCTGACACATTTGGTATGAAGTCTAAGATTGTTTCTTTCTTTATATTCCTCGCATATCACTACTAAATTTAAGTCGCTACTAGTTCTTCAGTCTGGAGGATCTGGATGGCTATAGTCCCTGCCGTCTGAATTCTCCACTGACTGTTTCATCAATCAGATCGTGTCACATTTCGCTGCTCAATGCAAATTAGTGAAGTCGCCATGGTCTTTGGCTCCCTTCGCCAATTCCGGTTCCCTTGCCTATGTATGTCACTGCCAGATTTTGATGTCTTAATTTTTGGTATTGATATCTGGCGTTTGTAGATAGATACTGGAACGTTAAATCGTTGCTTGACATCCTTAGTCAAACTCAAGCATGACTTCAGGTCTGGGACGCATTCTGTGTCATCGTCGGGCAGATGAAAAAAACATTGATATACCAATTCTCCTGTTTCTGCTATTTCTTTTCTTTACAGGTCTCATTTTTAGGGGAAATGACAATAGTATGTATTTTGCATTTAAGGGTGAGGGTGTAGTCAGTACTCGATCAGATACACATTCCTCGAGAACTAACCAACATCTAACCATTTCTAGGCGGAAGAAAAATAACACGTCCCACTCCTGTTTTATCTCATGTATAATGTCGCAAATAAAGACAGAATCAGCTTAAGAGAGATCTAGAATGCAGAGCAATACAGAGTAGCGAAGCCGCACGAAAAAAACCCAGAGAGGTTGTTCTGGTCCCGTTTTAAGACGCTTGGGCCAGGGTAGGGTAAATTTCTGAGTGAACAAAGTTATCTCAAAATAATTAAGAGTATTTTTTCTTACAAAACAATCCACATTGGGATGATCCCATGTCCGCTTTGGGAATGAACTAGTATTTGGGCATTCCCGCTCGGTGTCTCGGACACAGGACGTTTATTGCGTAGAGCTTGGATGATTTATATTGCGAGACAGCAATGTATAGTGATTGATTAATTCCTTATTTGCTTAATCGTCTTATACAAGTCAGCCATAATTGATTGCATTGACACTGGCAGCTAATCAAGAGGCTGAGCTAAGACAGTCTCTTAATAAAGTTTTTATCATGCCAAATAACCAATCTCTCTATCTCTGCATTTCCAAATATGGATAATGAAA
This sequence comes from Kockiozyma suomiensis, assembly GCF_038497685.1. Taxonomy (NCBI): domain Eukaryota; kingdom Fungi; phylum Ascomycota; class Lipomycetes; order Lipomycetales; family Lipomycetaceae; genus Kockiozyma; species Kockiozyma suomiensis. The sequence continues at coordinate 698,801 of NW_027117669.1, forward strand.
ATTGTAATAGCCGTAAATTTCCGATAGGATTGCACAGATTTATTTAAATCTTTTTATCATTCTTTGGCTGTACTCTAGCGCGCCCAAAGGAGTCGATTGTCTGCCCGTCTCCGCTCCACGAACTTGGCTGTGAGTGAAACCTTGATATCTTTTTACGTTTTGCCTTCTCTGGTGAACACCGTGTACAAAAAGATCAACTTAAATTTTCTCTCTGCGCTCACTCGCCCCTTAAATTCCTGCTCTGCTGGCCCCAATCCAAATCAGTAAAGATCGAGCAGTAGGCCTTTTTTTCCTTTTTACTTTGTTTCTTATTCACTTTATTGGGTCGTAGCTGTAGCTGTATTGAGTCCTGGCGCGACGTTGAATTCCTGCACTGAGTTCGCCCGGATTGCACGCCTCGCACGTGTCCTACAGACTCTCAAGTCACCCAAACTTCTGCGACTTTCTCCATGTCGACTATTCATGAATATTTGATGTTGGCAATAAATGTTATTTTACATGCTAAGCATTATATATAAAAACATCAGTCCCATATCCATACACCGTGACAAAAAACTTAAAATATACTTACAAACCAGTCAAGATAGCAATACAGTAAGATTCAATAACAAAAAAAAACACCATATATCCGATACCTTTAAATACAGAAATGCTCCTCATATGACCAATAACCAATGACTGTTACTAAAACACTCAAAATAAACCAATTGCAGACGTTGTTCCGTTACTCCTCGTCATCCAAATCCTCATCTTTAGCTTCAACCTCTTCAGAACCCGATCGACTACTATGGTCCGCCTCCTCAGCAATGCTATCAGAACCAGATTCGCCAGTGGCACCAGACTCATAAGCAGATCCATCAAGTGACGAATTGCCTCTCTTTGATCGTCTCAGACGTCTCAGACGTCTCAGACGTCCTTGCATCAAGTAATACGCACCTCGACGGACAATGACCTCAAGTAAACTACGTTCGTAGCCATACAACTCGTGCGTTTGTCTGTAAATCTCTTCGATAATTCTCCGTCGCTCTTTTTCTTCTGTATCACGAATCCAAGTGCGCTCGCCAAGCGGGAATCCTTGATCCTGCAGGATCCCAAGAATGTGCTGCTCGCGAGATCGGGCCTCGTCAGGATCATGAGCGAGACCCATGCGTGCGTGTAAATCAGGCAAAGGGATTCTAGATTCACTTTGCTTTCGCGGTGCACGAGGCGGTCGAACCGGGAATCCATGTGGAGAGACTGACGTCCGTGAGACGGCAGCAGCAGCAAGAGCAAGCGAAAGCTGATTGTCTCCGCTAGCATTAAGAGAAACGGAAGGAATGGGCGAACAAGCAGGCGAAGTGATTGCAGACGGAGCACTGGTAAATAGCCCACTGTTCGAAGGACAGTATGTGAGTGAAGGCGAAGACATTGGCGTTGAGAACTCAGAACACGAAGCTGAGGATATCGAAGAAGTTGACGAGAACGATTGCATGTCGGAAGACAGACGAAGGCGCTTCTGCGAAGGCACACCGTCGAATTGCGAGAGATTAGTGCTGTTGAAATCAGAGCCGGTCAGGTTTGCAAACGGAAGATTGGCAGACAGGTAAGCTTTTTGGCTAAATTGTCTTCGCTGCTGTTGCTGTTGAAGCTGGCGCTGCTGCTGTTGCTGAGCAGCGAGGATGGCAGTCGCGGCAGCAATATTGTTGTTGTTAATGGCAGCAGCGACAGCGGCCGCGGCCGCTGCGTTACTCTGCAGAGTAGGAACGGGGTTGCTGCCAATGTCATTAAACGTTGGCTGGGACCTGTAGTTATACCAGTGTCAGAATTGACGACTCTGATTAGGATTGTCAAAGAATAGAATCATACATTTGGAAGGCAGTGCTATCAAACATTCCAGCACAAGAGAAGTCTGGATCAGTAGAGAGAGAGTCGACCTTGTGAGGCCAGTCGAACGAGAGATCACCTAGTGTGTCATCGTCTTTGCAGAGAATGGAGGTGGAGGCGTCTAGCATTGCCGCACCTGTCGTGGCAGCTGAAGAGGCAAAGAACGAGGGCGAGAGAAGCTCATCTGCTGGTGTGGTAGGCGATGGATAGTCGTCGAAGCAGACCCACGATGAAACGTCGTCATTGGCAGACATTGCGGCGAGATCCATGATTGATTGGGCTAAGGTTGGTGAGGGACTGCGCGACGGGGTTGAAGAATGTCCTTTTGGGAGAAAAGAAGAAGCAGATGACGCGGCGGTGGCAGAGATATATAGAGAGCAGCTCATCGCGTCTCGAGAATAGCTCAGCCTGGGTCGCGTTTAAGTGGCTAGCCAAACTTTGCTTTTGTTGGTATTTTCTTTTTTTGCCGGAAAACTCTTATTTGCTGGCGTACCGTTTGTGCCGTACCTGCTCGCCGAACTACAGCGCCCGACCACGGTACCCTCTCACAAATGTTACCGGTACTCATTTTTTCTGCGGCTGGCCTTGCTTGGGCGGCGGTACCTGGCTACTGCATCTACTCTAGCCCTTTACAGAGCCCTAGCCCAATTCAAAAGCCTAAACGCCTAGCCCATAGCCTACCTCGCCTGCCGACGCTCGCCTTTGGGCGTCGCCCGCATGTGCCTGCTACATGCCCTTCCTGTCGGTTGGCCGCTGGGTCACGTTGATAATTGTCTAATTGACCTTGCTTGTTGACCCGAGTTATGGTTTGACCAATGATTCTCGACCTCGTGGGACGTGGGACGTGGGAAGATCGCATTCGGCTGGTTATCTTAACTGATCTCACACTTGCTTTAATCGCCGGATTCTGACCTCGCTTGCTTGCAGGAAAGCTGAATATCGCTAGTCTGTATAGTTTTTTCTAGATACTAAAAGACTAAAGGCCGTTGTAAATACACTAGTATCCGTGCGAAAAAGTGGCGGGAATCAGAATTAGGGAACGTGGTTAGTCCCAAGCTTTTCTGTCCTCCATCCTCAAAAAATGCGCTCGCTTGGCTCATCGTTCATCAATTACATCCCACCTGAGCTTCCCTATATGTCAGATTAGCATTATAATCCACCGTTATTGTTCGTTGGGCAACTAAGTTTCAATAACTTTTACGGATTCGGCTTTTGGGTTTTATTTGTATCATGAGATCAGTCGTTGACCAACTGGTTTGCTAAGATTTCCTGATAACAGTTCTCATAACAGGCCTGACACATCTATGTATAGTGTACGATTGATCTGCGAACTTTTGGAGCCGCAAGTTCAGAAAATTCACGAATAAATCAGGATAGAAAATTACGGATTTTCTTTCTTTTCTTTCGTAATAACGGTTAGTATAGTCAGCTATCCTTCTAATGTGTTTAGTCGTCTGATCTAGATAACGTAATAGCGAGTTTATATTCAAAAGTTGATAACCACTTACTAGATCACCCTTAGCAATCTTGCTGTCGAAATAGATCTGGAAATATTCCTGGAAATAATATAAAGCGTACAGCGAGATCACAATAGATTCCAACTGTAGCATTTGTGCATTCCCGAGATGCCAGAAATTGGCATACTGAAAAAAAATAAAATAAAAAAGGAAAAAAAGATAAAAAATAAAAACAAAAATTAAAAAAATAAATTATCACATACGGATTAGGACGCTTGTCATCCGCGGCGCGCCTCTTCGCCACTCAAAGTGAACAAATTAAGCACCGTTTCTCTGATGCGTGAGAAAGGTGACAAGACAGAAAACGACATCATTTCGCGACTAATTTGATTGTTTCTTTCCACGCTACGAAATGACAGATTGATCGAAATATAATTCAAAACGGTCACTGCGATTACTGTAGAGATAGAGAGTGCCGACATGTTGAACAGCTAGCCGGCTACACAATCGCAAATCAATCATTGCTGCTACAGGAAAAAATGCTTTAGATCACCTTATGGCCATTATATCCGGAAAGCGTTGCCACGACCGATAGATTCTGAAAAATATGGGATGATTTACCTGATTGTATTCATGACGATGAGCGTTGTTGTACCAGCTACAATTACATCGCTGAAATCGGAGCAGATTGTCGACGGAGCAGTGGCGAATCAGAGAAGAGGCAACGCTGATTCATTTTGCCATTCATGATGACTTTCTATATATTATCCCAATAACTAGCTATTTGCAATGCGACCTGGGTCATCTGTGATGACTTGTATGCGTTACCCTACGAATTTTTTGATGAGGAACTTGGGCTATATCAAACCAACTTCATAGTAAGGATCGTAGCACTGAGAAATTATGGCACAATTTATTCCAAAAGCGAACAAAAAGCTGGCCTAACTCAAACGGCCTCCCCACCATCAGTCCGCGATGGTCATCGCTGGTAGAAAAAAAAACGGCAAGTGGGCAAAAGCTAGTGGGCCGTTCTCTCGCTCCCAAAAAAAGTGGCGCGCACTCACCAACGCTCACTTTCAACTAGCTCGCTTTGATCTCCAGGATCTCCAGAACCGCTGAAAAACTATGGAGTAGATGAGCCACCGGTATCACAGAAAATTCCCTATGTCTCGCTAAAATTAACACCGTCTAACAATTACTGCTCCATTAAATGACGTTGCGCTACCGGTGCGTAGTTTTGTTTCTTACTCGGCAATGCCAAATGCGTGCGTGCGCCATCGTCATGCATTGGTGGTAGCTGGGGGGCTCGGCGATCATGCCTAATCGACCCCGCTTAGGTCATGAAACATATGTAGTAAGCATTATAGACGGATTTTGTGAATTTAGCTGCTGCGGTGAAGACTTCACGTACTCTTAGCATTGCTTCGATTATCAATTGAAAGAGTGTAATTAAACATTCGCAGAAGGCATCTCATTTCTGTTCCCCATTCTTTTAGTATATTACCTTAAAAATCGATCCCAAATAATTCTAGTAGTGGGAGCTCATAACCCAGATTTGAAAATCAGCCGATCTTTTTTGTCTCAGTGGACACGATGCTTGCCGAATAATTCTATGCGCTATATTGATGAACCGTGGATAAGGAAGAAATACGGAGATATGACAGAACCCTGCCGGGTCTGTCAGAAAAACTGTTATTTCAACGTGCAAGAAGGGAAAAAAAATAGTCGCAGCCCTAGCGCTGCTATATTAGGCTCGATTAAGAAATCTTTTCTGAATTATCCTGAATGCCAGAGACCACTTACGGTGCAAATATGCACATGTGCGCTTGATGGTAGTTGCAGGTTCTATTTACTGTCTCTGATTAAACAGATTTCTTATGTATGCTAGTCTTAGTGCAGCTCTTAATTTGACAGGTCTTTTTTTTGTTAGTGTGGGCAAAGTTTATGACTTATGCCGACCTTGCGAACCAAAGACAAAAGCATCATCATTTTTGTCTTATTATGCTTTTCATATTATTTCGGCTTCTTTTGTCTAGAACTGCTTCAAAGCAGAATTATGAAGAAGATTGTTACATGTCAGAAGTCAGATGCATATCTTGAGAAGGATCAGCTGTGAAGTTCAAAACATTATAGTATAACTCTCGATAAAAAGCAATTTATTGTATGAATAAATTGTAAAATAAACTGCTTGACTTTATTTTTATATAGTTTGTTAGCGAGCTTTCGTTAGGGTCGTTAGGGCTAGACTTTCTGGACAAGTCATTCATTGTAAGAATTATATTGACCACAATTTTCATGATCTATCGGGAAATAAATTACCCCGGAAAATGCATAGTCGCATAATAAAAGAATCCTAATTATAAATATTACCTTTTTTTTTCTTTTGCAAAAATCCAGCAATTATCTGATTGCTATAGCGAAAAATAAGGCAAGAGCTTTTGTTTAGTTTTAAGGAAAAAGTTAAACGCCACTTCTGGTCGTCAAGGTTCATCGCAAACGCTGATAACAGGAAAAAGGCAGCAAGAGGCAAATCGTAACACATTTATTTTCACACGTGACAGTGTAGTTTTATACACGGTATATCGCTTGCTGGATTAAACTTGAGTAATCGCGTTTGATATTAGCGAAAATAGATGCGGCGGTTGAAAGTTTATTGATTGCGCTTTCTGGCAATCTAGACAGGCGTAAACGATTATGGGCAGGCGTAAACGACAGGAATAACTATAAACAATTTTTAGGAGGAGTTGTTTTTCATTTCTGGTACATATCAGGATAATAGCCAACCAGATTGCCGTTCCCCTATTGGAACTCGAAAAGAAAATCATTGAATTATTCTTTCTTATCTATACTCTATATTTTCTAATTAGTGAGACAAAAGGCTTGTTCTACCGTAATCAAAGAGTAAGACATCTTCCCTACAAAACCTTCCTCTAATTCAATCCATAATGTTGGGGAGAGATTCCGTCATCTGGCGTTTCTTGTCTTATATGTAAAATACAAATCAGATCAGCCATCGCTTGCTTGATGCCCCGAGCAAAGACTCAATTTGCAACAAAATAATGCACTATAAAGTAGTCTAGCTGAGTGATAACAAACTCTACATGAAATGTAGAGGTAGCGGCGTGGCTAATTTACGAACCAGGTAGGCGCATTCTGAGGGAAAAAAAAAGATTGAGCGAGTACGAGATGAGGATCGATGCTTGGGATCGATGATTTAGCTCAATACGGGGGGACACTTAAGCATCCAGTTTAGCGCAGAAACAAGCAGGACCCTGATGAAAGGGTACGGGACGGCGCTGTCAAATTTACACTGGGCAATATTACACTGGGCAATATACAGAGGCGGACCTGGTCTGGTTTGAGCATCTACTAATTGCAGTAAGTGATGTCAACTAGCCCTCTCGCTAGCATACAGCACATACCCCTCAAATGCCCGCGGATCCACCGGAAAGTAATATCCCAGATGTCAAGTCATACTTATGAGCATAGCCAAAACTGACTACAAAATGATCGAACAAATAAAGAAAAACCATTGTCTGACTTGATCCACTCTTCCTGATAAGCAAAGTGGCGCCATAACTGCTCAATTGCGCTTCTAAGCTACAAAGCCGCCCGGTCCCTGAGTTCCCTGCCCTGGCTCGCTTAAAAGAAACATAAAAAAGGTCAACACAAAGCTCTAATCAGGCTAAAAATTGAAGAGATTTGATTAAATTTGCGCAGCAAAGTCCGGTCCCAGCCCCGGCCAATGGACAGCGACGACCGACTAGCAAATCCGCTTATCAACCTGCTGTCCGTGCCTGATCTGGGCCTCGGCACCTCTGAGCAAAATTAGAATCGACTTCTCAGGATTGGGGTTGTATTTGAATTTTTCTAGGAAGATCCTAAATCCTCTATTTGGCTCTTCTCAAAAAAGCAAATCAAATCATAAATCACATCGCACGCCAGACCGCCAGCCAGCCAGTATTCTTTCTTTTTTCCTCTGCCATTCCCTCTTCTTTTCCATTTGTCCTTTTTCTTTTTTTGAATCTTATGACTTTCAACTAGCTAGGAATTGCGGAATAACTCAAAAAGCTGAATCATGTACTATGTCACTATTCCAGATAGAGAGCTCTTCGTTACACCCTCATCGTACCCTTCATTACATGACTATATAGAATATGGCATAGATAAAACGGATCAGACGAGAAGAAGAGGCTATCTTTTTAGAAACAGGCTATCTTTTTAGAAACAGCTTCTTGTTTTTAGCCTGTGCTATATTCTTGCCCATCATATCACAAACCTTTCTGCTTCGATTTCTTGCTTATGTAGCTGATGAAACAGCAATCTTTTAAATAGCGTAGCCAGATCCAATCAACTATTACGATATCCTGGTCTATGATTGATATCGCTATGCGACGGTCGATATATTGTTTACTCTAAAACCTGAATTCGCTTCCGCGCTAAACTTTTTGTGTGCCTGCGCTAAGAAATCTTATATAAATGACTAGAAGTCGGAAGTGGACGAGGCGGAGAACAGACCCGCCAAATTTCTCTCTAATTCTTTGGTCACTTTTCGGCAATATGAGTATGCACGAGAAACTAGCTGGGCGATCCAAAATTATAAAGTTTTAATAGTATTCTCGATTACCTAGCCTTCTATACCTGCTTGCCAGAAATTTACTATATGAACGTTTAGTCTGTAGTATCATATATAATTATTGCGTCTATTTGAACCGGCCTGATTTTCCTATTAATGATCATGGCTGATTGCTTTCAGCGAAACAGCTTGAAAAGCAGATACAGATATATATAAAAAAAAGAAAGGAATGCTCGAACAGCGTCCATTCTACAGACAAGCCGGGTAAGCAATAAGCGTTGAACCCAATTTCTAGGCTGGTACTATCGTAAACGGACCATGTTTTTTGACAAACAAAAGCAAGCCACTTGTTATTTTCAGAACTAGGATATTTTCTTTTACAATAAAGGAAAGAGTAAAAAAAAAAATATCCAAGAAAAAAGGGGAGAATCACCATAAAAGATCTCTCGATAAACATGCTGTTGACTAGGATTCGAGAGGGTCAATTAACTTTGGTGGATCCGCCGATGTCGGCCGTACAGCCCAGAAAAATGGCATCTTAGGCTTAGTCGCTTATAGGAACCAATATTTTTTTTCATTCGCATTTCGACTCTCTTATTGCAATCAGGATAGAGATTACGCATATTCTGTCGTGGAAGTAGCTTATCTTACTGTCTAATTCGGCATCGGATCGGCGTCAGTTGAGAACTATCGCGAGCTCTTCTTTCTCTCGCCAATAGAACTGCTAGCGCCGCAAACCCAGTCATTGTTTTTAGTTAGTATGTATCACATTACAGAAAGTTGTCGTCAAAGTTTAATAACAATATCCAGTCATTTCAATCAACATGTTTTCAATGCTACGCTAAACAACTTTCAGTTACTTTCGAAAATGCCTGAGATCGTATGATCCTTCATCATTATCTCTTTCGCTCTACTCATTCCTGTAAAGAAATACCGAACCATGCTAGCGCCTCAAATCCTGCTATCTGCTCCTTGGATCCGAGGGCTTGCCGTTATCGGTCTTCAGAATAACATAGAAGCAGCTGAAAGATTGCCGATATCGCACAAACTGATACTGCACTAAAATCGGCTGATGCGATGGACAACTGGATAAGGTCCAACTTTTCATACTCTGAGTTCAGCGGTGCAAATATGGTATCTACTGAAAGCATAGTTTTTTTTTCAACATACTATTCTATGACTGAGCTAATATGCTGTTCTATTTAGATTTTGTCTACTTAGACTCGTTAATGGTATCTACAGGATTCTGGAAGACCAAGCACTACGTGTCAATCGCACGGCGACAGCTTGCTGAAATTATGCGATTTTCAGGCAAGAACTTCAATTGGAATTTCAAAGCAGAAATTAATACTCAACAAACTGCAGCAGACTTTGCATGTCCCCTCGATGTATATAGCAACGTTTGCGATATTAAATATCAAGAAGCCCAGGTTGATGGATCATTGTTGACAGGTAGCCGCTGTTGTACTGCACTAATTCATGCACATGAAATCCTGTGAATGCTTGTGCCTGAGTCAGGCGAACGCACCGCGTGCCAAAATATGCCTCAAAAAAACAAACCAGAGTAAGAGGTGTAGAATAGTCATTGATCATGTTCGCTTGTAAAGCTCAGATCCGAACGTGAAATATTCTTATGAAAATTAAAAATGGTGCAGACATCACCCGAGAAGATCAAAGCAGAACTAGTAGATTGCTAATAGGTCGCATTCGACGCATCAGGTTCAGCCGCTATCTCTCTTCGATCATAAATCATCTTTGCATGCTTTTTTACTTGGAAACACCCACCCCACCAAATTAATTCTCTCCACCTATCCTCCCCTGTCAGGGGCTTCTGTTCAGTCGTTCTACAACGCATCGAAAATCAGGCCACTTATATACTCATAAACTTTGTCTATGGAAGTTCAAATAGAAAGCTAGCCATGGACCAATACTCATCACATCTTGACCAAATTTGATCCACAGGAAGGGCGCAGCGCTGAGTTGATCTCGTTGGGAGAGCTAATCGCTTTTTGACAAAAATTATATCTGCAAGAGCCGCAGATTGGACGACAACCCTGTCACCGGCCCAAATATTATCTACAACTGTCAATACCAGAATTTGCTTTATCATGTTGATTGAGGCTCTCGAAAGACTTAAACGTAGCAATTAATGAAAATAAAATGTAGCCTCTGCGGTGAAAAGAGCTTTTCAAGTGTATGATTTTGATACTAACCGATGATCATCTCGCTAATTTGATTTCTCGCTTAGATAGCCAAAAAGGCTGTGAGCACCAGTCATGAGCGTTTAATTTTTAAAACGATAATTTAAGATGCTGGGATTAAAGGATAAAATGGAAGATTTTGACAGATAGAAGACCAATATCAGACGCATCGATTCGAGGGTGAATGATCAGGCTAAGCGTTAAATATCATAAGCTGCTGAATCTTCAAGCCGCTTCAATGTTGCTTATTCGTGGTTCACGCTGTCATCGGCCGATTACATCATTCGAACGGCAGTACACAGTATTAATAAATCAATCAAATTCTGAAGCAATAACGTATCAACGTAATTCAGAAATAAGAGAATGAGACTAGGTAAACTTTCGCCGATTTAAATTGGATTATTCAGATCGAAGTCTGATAATTTTATCTTGGATCATCATTCTAAAAGACAGTTATCACAGACAGTTAATAGACTGTGACTTACGTATATGGCGATAGCTTACTCCAATGTCTACAGAATATATTTATTTTTGCAGAGTGAAGAATTGCACAAATTGCAAAAATTGCGAGCTATGTCATATAATAAGTAAATCTCAAACTGCTCGTTGGAGACGCGGAAAGATCTTAGATTCCAAGCAAGTGAAAATTTAGATTAAACAGATTATCATTTCGAAAATTCATATAGTAAGACGCATCTTCATTCCAGCGAAATGTCAGCTCAGCCGTTCTCCCCCAGTCAAGAAAACGCGCTCTTGACGCGTCTCAGCGCGGAGGAGCAAAATTTTTTTATTTATATTGGACGCGTCGAGCGCGTGCCAAGAGACGCTAAGCATAAAGCTAGCTGAGAAAAGCTGATTAATTCCAAATTCGAAGGATTTAATTTTAATCTTAATTCCAAAGACGTACGCCTGATGCTTGTCAATTTATTGCAAGACGAGCGACGAGGTGGGGATTACTGCAGGATAAACATCTGGCAAAAGAAAGCCAAGTAGAGGTTGTATAAGCCTGTTTGCTGCAGCTTGATTTTAGTATTTAGCTGGTTCATTTCTTCATATTTGAGTGTGACGTTGACAAATCTTGACACCTACTCTGATAATACTAACAATGATGAACGTCAAGCCTCCGTAGCCGAGCGAAGGAAAGATCATCAAATTCCTATTACACTTCATTGGGAGAGTACAGAGGTCTTCGTTGACAAAACCTGTACTGTGTACTTACCCCCTTAATGACATAGGTACTTATCGATTTTGAAGCCAGGCACAGGCTTTGCCGACGATGGTGCCTGAACCAAATTGTTGACTTTGTCTCCGATTTTAGACACAGAGCGGCCGCTTTTCGTCCTGCTTTGGTCTCTTCTAAACCCTTTGGCTCTTTTCTACTAGAGATTAACGAGCCAGAAGTTCCTGGTGGGATCTACTTGCCGTAATAATTGCTGCGGCCGAATAGAACATTATTTAGTTGCATGGATACCCAAAACCCCCACGGAACCGTCTTCATCTCTTTTAGGCAGCACTATTGATAACAAATCTGTTCTTCGTCAATTATTAGCTGAAATTGCCAAGTATTTTATTTGGTCTCCGATGACGAAACCTCCCGGCTACAAGTGCGGCTGACACTTGGGCTTGGATTGCTTCCGCTTACTTCGCATGTCGAGTCTAGGTGCTAGTGGAACTTTAGCTATCTTTACTGTCAAATATGCGGATAAGACCGAACCGTCAATCGACATTTGCTGAGAGTAATTGTCAAGCTGGTTGGGTTCTGAGTTGTCAGAAAAAAATACAGAAATGATTTGTTAAGTCATCATTTCACTTCTCTTACTACTGATGCCTGTTATTTTCGAATTGCGGCTAGTCGGATTCCCAAGGTAGTTTAATTTAATTCGGGGCTTTTGTAGGCATGACCTAATCCGTCTCACTGGCGTCGATCACATCTGAAGTCTGAACGGACGACCAGTGATGCACTAGAGCAGTTTGAGGTGTGGTGGACCTCATAAACAGGAATAATTCTGGTTTCGCCACTCTACATCAAATGGATTCGGATTGCAGGGCTCAGAGTTTCGAAATTTAGGCCCTATATTATTACTTCCTAAAGAAATAAGTATACGTCGGTGATAGTCGCCAGTTTGGAGTGCTTTGCCAACAGTAGCGTGTTAGTCCGAGTTGCTTGCTCATTGAGCAATTTCACTCTTTTGAAAGCCTCAACTGAGTTAGTATACCAATGAGACACCAAGCCTTTTCTGGAATTAATAAATCACTATTTTTATCTATCCTATCTCTTCCTTTATTATGTGCGGCTGTTGAAGCTCTATTAGCGTGAGAACTTCGAGGATCTAAAATGGCAACCTCGGAAGAGCCCCGCGCGAGTCTCCCTGCGAGTCTCCTGTTTCTCTCTAAAACAAATTCAGTCATAATCTCTCCTGTTCTGCAATCTGCTCCAGCCACTCGGTTGTCTTAGTAACGAGAAAGATATGCGTGGGTCCATTGCTCGCGATGATTTCTTAGCTTGCATGCGATGGATGCTACTATATCTAGTACTAGCATTATACTGCACATTGATAATAATGCTAGGCGGTTAAAAAAATTAGTATCTGTTTGAATAAAATATAATAAATGTAAGCCTGTCCATTTATATTGCTTATACAAAATAGTCATTGAACAAAACTTTGGACAAGAGATTTCATAGCTCTCTATATAAATTCAGTCACATTTTGTTAAGCTGGCTGCGACTGGTCAACCCTGTATCTCAACTATAGCCATAGACAATAAATAATTGATAGAGCGAATAGGGATGCGAATATACTAGCATTCAGAGAATGCCAAGAACAAAACAAACGGATTTTGTTCTACGATATTCTTAGATATTAGAACTCGAGATTTAGGGGTTTACACTTTATCACTAGTAAATAATCAGTGAGCTTTCCTTGGAGGTGATCAGAACGAGTCTGGTATTGTCGAGAAAAAGAATGTGTGTGATCTCCTACGTTGCTAACTTACCCTTATATCGTACTAAAAATCGAGCAACGTTATCTTAGAGCCCACGCATCTGCTATTTCAGATGAAAGTCGCTGAAGTTTTCTATATTTCTTTGTAAACCGAAGGAAATTCTCTCCAGCTACCGGATGAATATTAGCTTCCGGCCCGAGACATTAGAGCTGCCAATTTAAGCTCCAGCGAGTCAACGCCCCTGTCACGAACTAATTTCCACCTGGCACTTTCCACAGAGCCAAAGGCCTGATACAGTCTCCTTCCGTCTAGATGTCCATTGACTCAAGGATACGAATCAACGCAATAAGTTTTGAAAACTCGTAAAGTAGTTTGGCTTATCAAATAGTAGAGAGAACTTGCTGTCTGCGGTGCGGGGAGCTAGTGCTTGACTAAAAATTACCTTCCTACGCGCGTCAGTCTTCATCGAAAAAAAAACCAGTTCACTTTTGTCAGTAATCACACCGCCAATTAACGAGGGACGTTCAATCTTACGTTTAGTTTTTTTGTCAAGTGAGGATTACTATTGATACGCCTGCGCCGAGAGTCGCAAATTTTTACGTAATTGACCGGTTGTATTTCGCAGAATTTGCCGCTGCTGGCTATGTATCACGCATTCCATCGTGTCACTTTTCCACAATCGTTTCGCCAAGTCACCATCCATTAAATCACGACAGAAATTCTTTGACGCGAGCTTTGGAGCTTTCGAAATTTTCTTGAGATAGAATTTCATTGAGCAGGCTATCTATGTCGTAGAACTAATATATATTATGTCATGATCAGCCTCACAGTCCCTGCAAGACTATGCATGTTGCCAGTATGTTCTTTTGACGCAACCCAAGACGGGATTACAATTGTTGCTCAGAGAATCATCGTAGAAAAAGCGGTTTTGAGTGGAGAGAGCGAACTTGCAGCATTCTATTTACCATTGTGGAAATGTGTATCGTCTAGCAGGCTGATTCTGTGTGTCTTGGTCGCTGTTTCTCCTTTTGGCATATACCATATCTCGAGAGCAATCTCCACATACTTGTGAAGTCTTTGCTGCAAGACTGGAAATCAGAGCGTATACTGTCCAATTTTGATTTTAAACTAATATGATAATTGGCCGTTGTAAATAGTGACTCAGGTGCTACCCTATTACGTTGCTATTCTAATAAAGTAGGTTCCATTGCTTGGAGTCGGTATATCGGCACTGAAACGCGTAGTGATCGCAGTGAACTCTCAGAGCTCCGAGTAATTTAAGCAGGAAATTGCTAAAATCAATTTTTGCCGCCTTAGCACTATCTATTAGTCAAATATAGCTGCTTCATTCCGAAAATAATTCAAGATCAATCAATTTGCTTGCAGACTAGGCTGGTCTGAACGCGGTAGCATGCTACTCGCAGACGCTGCTGAGGTCTGGTATCTATAAACTATATATAGCGACCTATAGCAAACCAAGCTTTCGAATCCGCATTGCAGATTCTGTAGAACAGTATATTCAGCTGAATGACAAAAAGAGGTCGCCTAGTATTGCCCCCCCCCCCCCTCTCTTCATCTCCACACTCACCATCCACAAGTAAAAAAAGGGTGCTTTTTTTTTGGCTCCATATATACACCGAGGATGAAAACTATAATTAGAAATTCATATAGCTGCCAAGATAAAAGGAGCACTATTGTTCTTCTTCAAAGTCACTATCAAAGCACAATACGATACTAGCATAAGCCAACGATGCTTTCGGAAGCCTCTACTTCTATTTTAGTATACCTTTTCTATCTATTTCATGCTACATCCTGAAATTAAGGCTCCAATTTGTCTTGCACTCAGGAAGAAGCCAGCCCTTTAGGTTTTCTTCAGGGTCGCTTATGAATCACACGTGGGATTTCTGACTAGGAGAATACGAACTTTGGCCTAATTGAGCTGAAAACTGAGCTCTCCAATTAAATTACTTTCTGCAATCTTTATCATAGTATTAGAGAAGTTGACAATCATCATATCCAAACATTGATTATTTGTACTGACTTGTACTTAGCCAAAATTCTTGGTTTACTGCCGTAGTCCCTGACATAGTTACTCAGACTCGTATACAGCCTTAGAAACCAGTCATTCTAGAAAGCTATCATAGCAGTGTTTTATTACACAAGTTCCAATCTAAAAACTCAGGATTGCTTTTTTTGCGCGTGCTCTCCGGTCAAGGGACCTACCCAAAAAGAAATTGGAAGGTGAAAAAATTGGCTGTGCATATTATTGCAGACTGATATGCGAAGGGTTAAAGACTGATTGCCAGCGTACCACTGACTAATGCAGGTTTCCGAGACATAACAAAAGAGTGCTTTGCGCTAGCTCTTAAAGAGCTGACACAGCATTTACACATTTCCAGACAAAAATATAAAAATTACCCTTGATATGAGACGAATGAAGAGCCAAAGGAGCTCATCAAGCTAATTGGAAGCGTCCACCAAGCTCGGTATTTCAGTAGAGCTGCTCGCCAAACTTGCGTTTCCATTAAGTCTATTGGCTAGATTTATTCGCAATTGTCGTGCAAGCACCAGCGCCCAAATCGTAGCGGCAGCCTTACATCATTCTGCAAAATTCTTTTTCCCTTATCATTATAATCAAGCAGCAGAAAGCTTTATAATCGCACGGCGCCGATCTGGCCCCAAACTTCAAAATGTGATTTCTTATTCTAGTCTACGCGCTCGACAGCCAATTAGAGGGTTAAAATTGAAATTCTCTCATTATATACCTATATAAGAGAATAAAAAAAATATTAATAATATAGAAGAAGACCTGTAGTTTGGATGGGAGGCTGACACTGTTCTTGAATGTTGAGTAGGACTTGCTTTTTTTTTTCTTGCTCTGTCTGACCTTCCAGACTGATAGCGGAAACCGGTCGGTGGTCGGATAGCGAGTCTAAGCTACTTAGTCTGAGTTGTCCACAGTCCGTGCACACTTATCCAAAACTTATATTTGGCAAAAGTTAATAGTGAAGCGCACTAGAGCAATTTAAGCCCTGATTTTTCATATATTCGCGGGTTAAAAAATTTGGCAGGCCATGACGTGTGCGCTTCTGTACCCGAACGCGTTAATAGCAGCTATGGTTTAACCATACTAATAAAAAGCAACATCTTACAAACTACCAATTTTCAGTATGCCAGGCTATAGAATAAATACCATACTATCAGCTGCAAAATAAGAACACATTGCTGCAAAAACGTCGACGGAAAATCACAATAAAGCATTTTCGCACGCGTGGATCTCACCCTAGAGTAATCAGGCAGCATCTCCACCTGGTTTCTATTTCTGCCACCAGAAGTACCCTGGAATAAATATCACCATAATGAATATAAGATAATTAGTGGCTAGCTATTTCAATTTCCGACTAGCCGCACAACTAGGAAGTTAATAGGATGAGTAGTGCCTTTGATTCGGCCAGCCTCCGATCTTTACTCCTACAAGTCCGCGTGAGCGCTCTGTATGCAACATGCATGCACATTACTGGTCACAGTCTGACCGAGACAACTTTTCTGACCTGCAATGAACTTATATAACAGATAGGAGAGAAAACCAAATTAAAGCAGATGTGGCACTTTCGCTGCTGCAATAGAACGTGTCGTCGGTCACAGCCACTACAGAGGCAGCAAAAAAAGGAACAGTAAGTCAATTCGCATTGCGTTCTGATCAGGAAATAGCAACAGCGGTAAATATGATGAACAACTCAGAAGTGGATTGTACCAAATTAATTGGCTGTTTCACTGATTGTCGCTTGGCTGTCTTGCTTTTCGCTTCGAATGATCCTAAATTTTATGCACGCTGCAAAAAGTAATTCTTTTCTGGGTATTGCTCTGTTTTATATAGATTCGAGAAAGTAAAGAGACGCCGAAGAGGCGCTTGTACTCATAGTAAACATGTGGGTTTGCCGAAAAGAGTCATTTCTGTATTTTTTGCCTCGAGTCTTTACAGGCCCTACACTCTGCTCTCGTACTTGCCTTGCATAAATTACACGATTTTTATGATTCCTCCGCAGGACCAAGTTACTCTAGCCTAGCCTGCCGTCCACCGGATTGAATTTCCCCCCATAGGTACTATATTAGTCTATGTACCAACTACACTCCATCAATCAAAGACATCATAGTTGGGGACACGCCAAGCTCGGTCAATCAATGACTTCATCTACATAGCGAATGAGTTGTGGATATATTTAGCGTTCGCCAGACTCATTTCTGGTGGCTGCCAACTGCCAGAAAATAAAGATAAAAGGAACCGAGAACTTTAATTAATAGCGGACGGTGAAGCGATAGCGCTACTGTATATAGGTTCTGCTGCCGCGATAAGATAGTATACCATTTTCTTCCTCACCAAGACTGAGCAATATATTGATGCTTCCGACTTACTTCCAATTGACGTACCAATTTACGAACCAATCGATGTAAAAAAATATCTAAAATTGATTATTGTCTCAATTGGTTTCTCACTACCGCTGATTGAATTAGAAGGACGACAAAAGTCAAGCTGGCTCCGTCATAGGCTGTTATTTCTCCTGAATATCTTCTCGGTGCCTGGAAATCTGCGATCCGTATTAACCAACTGCTCACACATTGCGGTTCTGCACACAGACACAATTACATACTCCTCTCTGCGTGAGAGCCGAAAGAGAGCCGAAACCAGGTAGACATACAGTGAGAAAATACGAACGCCGCAAGCGGCTGGCAAGGTGCATATGCAAATAATAAAGCGCTGGAGCGTGCATGCAAATTACGTGTGGCGAAAGCGCCATAGGAACAAAAGAGAATTATGGCCGATATCGCTGCCGGCTTGGGCTAAAAAAAAACCAGTACAGGTTGATAACGGGGACTAGCAAATTGAACATGAGACATGCTGATGCTGTTGTATCATTCTCTGAGCCGGAGAAGGACCCCTTTCAGTAACATATTCTACGTCAAAGAAAAGTTCGTGCCGAAATACCCTGCATATGCCTTAGAACCGCCAATTAGATTCGCACTTGCTATATGCGAGGCCGGGTCAATAGGTATGTTGATACGCAGTGTACTTGCTACTATTATGTTATGTGACTTTGTCAAAACCTTGCAGGAAGAGAATCAAGCGGTCGGTCTGCATTTTATTCGTGATTGGATTGCAACGCAAATTTTAGAATGGAAATAATCTTTCTTTCTTTTTCTTTTTCTTTTTTTTGGTTCCTGTAAATATCCTTTGATTTATGGCTGTGAGTAAGCTATTTATTAAATCTAGCCTGGCAAGTGCCAAATAAAACGACGTGGAACGTGAAAGTTGATAGAGAAAGCTAATTGAGAGGAAAACAGTGGAACACGGATTCATGTAAAGCCAATATTCGTCCTCAGTCTATCATCGTTTGCTCTACTTTGCTATATTTTTTTCTCTGTAGCTGCTAAATAGTCAGTCAGATAAGCCGCCGAGGCAACGATGCCAGCCAACGGTCTGTCACGCGATGAGAACGAACTGTGTCCGATAAGATGTATCTTGATTCTACTTGTGAAGTTCAAACATTCGGAGTTCTTTTATTCTTCGGGCGGCTCATGCTTCTACAAAATTATCATCATTTATCCGCTTATTGTGGAAGGCTGATGATGAGCGCCGTATGTCAGAATCGCGAGACTCGGATCTTGTTAGTATACTGAACAATACAATGTAGAATTTAATCTTTCTTCTTGACGCATACACTATACTGAGGACTTACTCATCAACAAGGTATTATAATGTGGACATTGGTAAAATAGAACATTTGATACATGCTCAAGAGAGCGAGCAGTGCTCTTGGCTCGGGCAATACTAGGGCCGATTAGCGTAGGGTTCAGCATTTTCAGATTATGATCTGTTCATGCCAAACCACGCCCTTGTCTTCTCGACAAATAAACACAATGATCGACTCTCACGTACATCTATTTACAGCTAGTCAACTGGAACAACTGGCATGGATGACACCAGATAATGTGCTGTACGCGTGCCATGGTCCAGAGCAGTATGCTGCTGCAAGCAAATCGAGCGCTGTCGACGGATACCTCGTTGTCGAGGCTGACTGGCGGCACACCACTACAGATTTTTGCGGCCCTCTCGAAGAATTCAAATACTATGCATCGCTGATTCATTCAGCTCATCAACCACCTATCAAAGCTTTAATTCCTTGGGCACCATTACCATGGGGATCCGAAACTGTCGCGTCGTTTCTGGCTGCAATGGAAAATGCCGATCAGGCAGTATACAAGTCTCATGTTCGTGGTGTACGTTTTCTTGTTCAGGACCTTGAAAGTGGTTCAATGAGCTCATTTACCAATGCCATGAAATTGCTGGCTGAGCGTGGACTTGTAGCCGATGTCGGCGTCAAAGTGCGCGGTGCGAAACCAGGTCCGTCGCCAGTTTATCAAGTCGAAGAAGCCCTTGAGATGGTAAAAAGCTCGCCAGAGACACGGTACGTATTTGATCACCTCTGCAAACCTGACCTTCAGATCCCGAACAACGATCTGGAGTCCAATGAGATATTCAAAGGCTATGGGCGTGTGATGCGACAGTTGGCTAAATACGATACCTACATAAAGCTCTCCGGCGGGTTTTCCGAGTTGCTTCCCAGCGTGGCATTGTCTAGCGAAGCTGATGTTGCTGAAGCTATTTTTCCGTGGGTAAAAGTAGTCTTTTCTGCTTTTGGCGCACGACGAGTGATGTTCGGTAGCGACTGGCCGGTATCCACAATTGCGGGGGGCTCCAATGCGATTCTACGCTGGAAGACTGTCTGCAAATTACTCCTCGGACGTTTTGCGCTCAGCGATGATGAGTGCGAATCTGTCTGGACAGCTACTGCTCTCAAAGCTTATAATATTTGTTAATCTTTTTATTGGTTTAATTTTGTAATTATGCTACTTCGTATAAGCGAACAGTGTATAGAGTATTTGACCCCTGCATAATTATAATGTAGTTATTGCAGTTGTGCTCGAATTCACAGCTCTCGGGGTAAGATCGGCCCGCGTCGCCGACCAACTCCCACTCTGAACTGGGACAACTCCGCTCGCACAACCTTCGTCAAGGAAAAGACATTATTCTTACCCCACGCATTAGATTCGACATGCATCCGATAGTTAACAATCACGCTCCAGTCACTACTCTTCTCGTGGGCAAGGTTGTGGCAATCACTGGCGCTACGTCAGGTATCGGCCGCGGAATCGCGCTTGAGATGGCTCGTCATGGAGCAAAGATCGCGATTAACTACTACGATGCAGACCCCGCTCAAATTGCAAACCTTGCAGACCTCACGCGAGAAATCTCAAATATCAAGGGCGAGAAATCTTCATTTCTGGCCGTGCCTGGAGATATTGCTGTGCCCGAGACTGGCCGTGCCCTGGTACGCGAGACTGTGAGCAAGTTTGGTCGACTGGACGTGTTTGTATCAAATGCAGGAATCTGCCCTTTCTACGACTTCCTGTCGATTCCGGAGAACGTTGTTTACAAGACTGTTCATACGAACCTTACTGGAGCATACTTCGCTATTCAAGCAGCAGCAAGACAGATGAAAGAGCAAGGAGATGGCGGTAGCATTATTGGTATCGCTAGTATCTCTGCGCTTGTCGGTGGCGGTGAGCAAACTCACTACACGCCTACTAAAGCTGGAATTTTGAGCTTAATGCAGTCGTGTGCAGTGGCACTTGGTCAATATGGAATCAGGTGCAATGCACTACTGCCGGGTACGATTCAAACGGCAATCAACGAAGATGATCTTAAAGGTGAGAAAGGGGACAAGATGGCTGCTGGGATTCCGCTTGGTAGGTTGGGTGTTCCTGAGGATTTGGCAGGCCCCGCTGTATTTTTGGCTAGTGATTTATCAAGATATGTAGTAAGTTTTTTCTCTCTTGATGTCAATTGACGTAATTTAGTACTGACATTTTGGCAATAGACTGGTGCCCAGCTTCTAGTAGATGGTGGCCTTTTTGTTAATCTGCAATAATTTTTACGTAAAAATACGCATGCAGCATTGTGTATAGAAGGTTTATATAATAGCATCTTTTAAGAATCATTTCTTTTTATCGCACCCCTGAGACCATGACTACATCACGGCCAAAGGACTCCCATTTGGTGTTCGTCAGTCTGTCGAGAGGCAAACTAGGTGCGACCTGTACTCCTCCTTTGCCGAGGTATACTGGTGCTATTGTTATAATCACCGAGTTTACTGTAGCGTCTTCGTTGTGCGAAGCCAGCAATAAATCATTAATAACTTCTGCTCCGCCCTCGACCATAACCGATTTGACGTTCAATTCATGCTGCAGCGTATTCTGGATCAGCTTCCAAGATTTTGAACGGGAAGTCTGAGATGAAAGGTTGTGTATTGTGAGGACTCGGACGCCAAGCAGCTTTAGTTTTGATATCTTATCGGGAAAAGCAAGGTAGCGGTCTTCAGATACAAGCACGACCGGATATTTTCCTATGCCTTGTGCTGCATTCAGTAACACTTTCGACTGTTGCGTAATCTCTATTCCAAAACCCTTATTTGTCAAAGAATCAAAAAATTTAGTAAAGCCTCAAAAAAAATCAAACGAAGCGGGCTGTCGCACGGGATCAAGAACAACAGGCAGCGGCGAACACTCGAGTGCATTCTTAGTGTCTGCAGGTGGGTACTGGCAATTGAGCCCCGGGTTATCAGCCACAAAAGTTCCTGCACCGACGAGAATCGCGTCATGATGCGAACGTAGGTAATGTGTCATCGTTTTGGATTCGGGACCTGAGAGGGTTGTTCTCAGACCGGGGCCGAGGGAGATGCGCGAGTCAAGACTTGCTGCATAAGTTAGTGTTGTAAAGAGATTCGGATGTGATTTTGGCGGAAGATAGAAATCAAGAAAGGACAATGCAGACGGCGGAAGCGGAGCTAGCGACATCTTCCTCTGTTGTGTGAAGTATTCAAAAAAAAGTTCACGAGATGGAAGGTAGTCGGGATGAGGTTGAGAGCTAGGGCGAGAGCCCCTGAGCAGTTTTGCTACTTTGTATATCACAAATCCTCATTCTGAATATTTTCTCCTTCTAAATCTGATACCTTTTCGATATCAAGAATCTTTACAATGAGACTACATATAAGTGCCTGCTGTCTACCTTGCCGTCTGCTTTCTGTGAACTGTATATATATTTCATATTACACCACTTTATACCATGCTGGCTAATATTCTGCTGTGGTTTGTCCCTGCGCCTATTAAGAAGGCATTCTCCATCAGGCCTGCTGCTATCGTCCGCGGTTCAGTCTTTCTCTTTCTTTTTATTACAATTTTCTTGCTCGGTATGTTTTTACTTCTCTTTACATGCACTTACATGCATATGTGTAGTGACTAATGACGACAGTGTTTATGCTTCTTGGATGCACAAAACCAGCATCAGCATACTCGTCAGTTTATGCTGTGAAATTCACTACGGCTGGTGGTGTGAATGGGACAGTCTCAATGAAGGCTTCGTATTACGGTATTTGCGGAACTTCTAATTCGACCACGGTTTGTCAATCGCCAGACAGCACCTCAGATTCACTTCTACCGTTCCGCTACGCGAAGGCAAAGTCGGCCACAGTTGACCTCGTTGCGCTTACATCGATTGTTAGCGACGAAATCATTCATCCTACTTTGGCGATATCGGCATTGACGTTTGCTATTTTTGCATTTTTGGCTGCGATCGCTCTTCAATTTGTAAAGAATCCCGATTCTACAATATCTCATTTGTTGAACACCTGTACGTTGTGGTCGACCGTACTGTCGACTATGTTGTCGGGCATGTGTGTTTCATGGAGTCATGTCGCAGCAAACACGCTCGCCCATACACTCTCTGGGGCTACAAGCGAAGCGGTTCAAGCGAAAATTGGTCGACAAATGGACGCAATGGGATGGACTGCTTTTTCGTTCCTGTTACTCACTACTGGAGCTGTAGTCGTTTGCGTTGCGTGCGATGCTATCAGACCAGATCGGACTACTATGAGACTGGATGACGACTCGAAGGGTAGGCAGGTTACGGTTGGTATGGGTGAGTACGATACAAGCGGATATAGACTTCCCACACCAGTCAGTGTTTCAAGACAATAGAAGTTGTGTATTTTGCTTTGGTTTTCTGTGAGGGATTAATGTGATATCATTTAGAATCACTATGTACTCATTCTAGAGGAAGCGAATTGAATTTACTATGCTGCTGTTTCAATGTACAGTACCAGTAGTATTTGGCATTTCGTAGATATGACTTGTTTTAGACTGCGGTGCAAATCCATCAAATGTCCGAAATCACGCTGCTGCGGCTTGTCATTGCCCCTCCCCCCCCCAACAGATGCGATAGATCATAGTCCTGCAAATGTCAAAAATCCTTTTTTATGAAGGCGTGTAAGGCGTGTTTGGTTTAGGCAGCAGTATTGTGGTACTCTCTTCACATTGATGTCAGGGAGACTCATGACCCTGCTCTGATTCGCAGCTAATCGCAGGAGCCAAAGACGAAGCGAGCATTTTGGAAACGTGATCGCAGATAATTGATAAGGTCGATCTATTATTATATTATATTTCTTGGCAGTTAGAATCATCTTCTCTATAAAATTTTGTAGAATGTGAAAACCAGCGAAGTGCATTTGCTCTCTGGTTTAACCCTTACCCAAAATGAAGTCTGGGAAGAAATTGTGAGCCGCGCGGGCTTGCATATTGGGGGAAACCACTTTAAACAAAAAGATCATCAAAGAAACAATATAATATTTATTGGAATTCCACCTAGTCGCTGGGGCCTCTTCTCATTTTAAGGAGCGAAATATCCACTATAAGCGACTATGCCGTCGCTGTTTGGTATCAGACTCTTTCGTGGGATGGCGAATGATGTACGACAACGGATACCATATTATTTTGCTGATTGGACTGTCGATGCGTGGAATTATCGAATAGTACCGGCTACTATTTACATGTATTTTGCAAAGTGAGTATTTGGATTATTTGAGTGTAGATCATGGTGTTAATTGGATTTTCATAGCATCCTCCCAGCTATCGCCTTTGCTCTCGACATGTAAGTGAAACCTATAGTCTAACAGCTCTCCACTAGCGTTACTAATATTTCCAGGTTCTCAAAAACTCACAACTCATATGGTGTCAATGAGATTCTTCTTTCTTCAGTTTTAGGATCGCTCATTTTTTCCGTGCTGGCAGGGCAGCCTCTTTGCATTGTAGGTGTTACAGGTAAATATCCGCTCGCGATCAGAATTTAAATGAGAAGAGATTATTTACAAGGTATGAATAAGGTCCGATATCGGTTTTCAATTATACAGTGTACGAAATAATGGTACCGAAGGGTACAGCTTATTTTCCGTTCATGTGCTGGATTTGTCTGTGGTCGATGGTGATGCACTTTATAATCGCAATAACAAACGGTGTTAATGGTAACCTACGCTATATCCTTATGCTCAAAACGCGTTAACTAATATGATTGAGTTTTAGCTCTTCGCTATATTACGCTGTTCAGTTGTGATGTGTTTGGACTCTTTGCCGCTTTTATTTACTTGCAGAAAGGCATCCAAGTTCTTACTCACCAATTTCAAGAATCAGACGTTGAAGCCTTCATTTCAATCATGGTTGCGCTTCTCGTTCTCATATTTGGATATCTTTGTCATATTGTGGGCAACAATTCGTCCTTATTTCGGCGTCCCATCAGAACATTTCTGACGGATTATGGTACACCACTCACGGTTGTCTTTTTCACGGGGTTCATTCATATCGGCAAGTTACGCAATTTCGATATTCAGCGACTGCCAATTGGTGCAACATTTGTCCCAACTGCGGGGAATACCCCAGAGAGACCGCATGGCTGGTTTATACATTTTTGGAGCGACATTTCAGTAGGTGAAGTCTTTCTCGCGCTCCCGTTCGCACTGCTACTTACGCTGCTGTTTTACTTTGATCATAATGTCTCGTCTCTCATATGCCAGGGTCGTGAATTCCCACTAAAAAAGCCCGCAGCATTTCATTGGGATTTTTTTCTGTTGGGAATTACTACAGGTGTCGCGGGAATACTAGGAGTTCCTGCACCAAATGGATTAATTCCTCAAGCCCCGTTTCATACGAATGCGCTCTGTGTAGTCAGGTATCGCCGTATTAGACCGGCTCCCGGAAATGAGAGTGAAGCAATTGAATATGGTGATACTAGTAGCGATGAATATAATGACGAAGATGACGATGCGAAATATGAGCGCGTGGCGGTGAAAGTTATTGAACAGCGCGTTAGTAACTTTGCTCATGGTCTGCTTATCCTAGCTACAATGTCACGACCGCTCTTGATTGTTCTTGGACTTGTACCGCAGGCTGTTCTCGCAGGTGTCTTTTTCAATATGGGAGTATGTGTTATCAAAGCTTAATCTCTTATCTAAAGTATCTACTAACTGAATCGGTATCGATAGCTTGGAGTATTGCAGTCTAATGGCGTGGTGATGAAAATATATTACCTATTAACGGATCATTCACTTACCTCCCGTCGTGATCCACTACGCAAGGTACGCAAACGCTCGATATACCTGTTTGTCTTCCTTGAGCTTGCGTCGTTTGGGGCCACCTTTGCGGTCACGCAGACTATCGCCGCGGTGGGATTTCCGGCGGTGCTATTTGGATATGCTGCGTTCGCCATGTTGCTGCCTCGTATCTTCAAAAAAAGCGAGTTGGACATATTGGATAGCGCCACTGCGTCAGATTTTACTATGCGCAGTGTGTCAACAAGTGCCGTATCGTCCGATGGTAGCGACAGTACTGGTATTAGTAGTGATAGCAGCATTACCGCACCTCCAACGAGTACATCTGAAAATATGAAAGATAGAGGAGAGAAACAAGGTGCCGGCGTTAAGCGGAGTCTTGAAAGCGCAGATAGCTTGAGGATGATGGAGGCATCTGAGCACGATACAGGTGCTCGTCGGAGGAAGTAAGGGATAAGAGTTGTAATCTACGGAAGCATAATGCATTGGATGTAGTTTGTTTGGTGTCTAGTCTTTGTACTTTTCTTGATTTGGCATATTAATAAACTCCCATTAATTAGCACTTATGTTCAATGATTTTAGGTGATTGACGAGATATTAATTAGAGACCGTGATATCTAGAAGCAGTAAGATTTGTGGATGCCCTAAGGTGATTCGATATGGGTACGCAACTATGTCCTTTCGGAGGCTAGATTTCGTGGATCATAGAGCTCCGTTGTCAAAGGTTGGCAGCTGTGATGAGTGAGTAAGTTGCAAGGTTTAATACAGATCTAGATCAGTATATTGATTTTTACTGTTCTTATATCGGAATATGTAAGCAGTTGAACGTAGTTCGGCATAATCAGCCGGGAACCCTTGTGCGGACTCTGACTTAGCCCGGCTTACATATCCGGTCCCTGAAGTCTTGTGAAAGGCTAACATTAAAAACGAAATCACAACGTATTATTAGCTATCCGAATACTATTGAGCAATGTCAAATACAGATTATGGCTCTTTGCGAGCACGTGCACCGTGCCTTATGCTTCGAGAGCCATTTGGAATAAGCTTTCCGGTGGATTACAAATCACGGATATATTGATAAAGGCATAAAGTCCCTGAGGCTCGAAATTTTCGGCAAACTTCTTACTCTCCCTCCCAATTGCCAACTGTGCTCAATTCGACCCAATTCAAAGTCAACCCCACAGAAATATGTCTGAAGTTATTATTAAAGGAGCAGAGGGTATCCCCTACTTTACCCCCGAGCAGACAGTTCCCGCTGGAACCTGCCTCGAGGTCACCGAGGGCAAATCAATTCCCAAGGCTTTCCAACCGCTCACCATTCGTGGCAAGACGTTCCAGAACCGTATCTGGGTTTCGCCTATGTGCCAGTACTCGTACAACGATGGCTTCTTTAGCGACTGGACTTTGGTTCACCTCGGCTCGATGGCTGCTCACGGCGCCTCGCTTGTTGTTGCCGAGGCTACCGCAGTACTCGACAATGGCGGTATCACTCCCAATGATGCTGGAATCTGGAAAGATGAGCACATTGCTCCTTTAAAGCGAATCGTTGACTTTGTTCACAGTCAGAATCAGAAAATTGGTATTCAACTCGCGCACGCTGGTCGCAAGGGTTCGACAATGGCTCCCTGGACTGGACTCAACTACGCCCACGCTGGTGGCCAGAAGGGATTTCCTGACCGCGTTGTCGCACCCTCTGCTATCAAGTTTGCCGATGACTTTGTCCAGCCACGTGAACTTTCAACCGCTGAGGTTGAGGAGTATGTTGAGGCTTTTAAGCAGGCTGCCATTCGCGCTGTCAAGGCCGGCGTAGACGTCATTGAAATTCATGGCGCCCACGGATACCTTATCAACGAGTTCCTTTCCCCGGTGACCAACAGACGTACTGACAAATACGGAGGCTCATTCGAGAACCGTACCCGCTTTGCTGTCGAGATTGTCAAAGCCGTCAAGTCTGTCATTCCCGAGAGCGTGCTGCTCTTTTTTCGCACGTCGGCGACTGACCGCTTCGAGCACTTAAAAGACATAGAGAGCTGGAAGGGTGAGGACACCGTCGAGCTCGCAAAGGTTCTACAGCCTCTTGGCGTTGATCTTTTTGATGTTTCAACTGGTGGCGTCGACCCCAGGGGCAGCACCGAGTATGGCCCCGCTTTCCAGGCAAAGTACGCGTATCAGATCAAGGAAGGCTGCCCTAAGATTCTTGTCGCTCCGGTTGCTGCCATCCATGAGCCCGAGGTTATTGAGGCCGTGCTCGAGAAGGCTGATGCAGTCTTTGTTGGTCGTCCGTTCTCGTGGAGCACCAGCTTTGTACTTGAGCTTGCCGCAAAGTATGGAATCAAAGTTCAGTGGCCTCGCCAGTATGGTTACTACACCACAAATGCCCATTAAGCACTTTTGGACATAAAGTTGTGACATTGAAATGTATCATAATACTTGTATAGATTCATGAAATAGATGCCATGCAATGGATAATTTATCATAATATTTTTATAGAGAGGGTAGAATAGTACATAAGCAACCAAATGAACACCCGCGCTAAACACAAAACATAGAAAAGATCGTTACATATACAAATTTTCATTCAAGCCTCATCTGTTTCAAACTGAGTCTCGAGTCGACGACGAGCTTTCAAAATCATATCTTCTCGCTGCTGCCGAAGCATAGCTTGTCTTTCCTCTTTAGACTGGCTCCACTTCATCTTCTTACCACTTGCCGCGGGCGCTGGAGCAGGTTCTGTGACGGTGGTGGCGTCAAGTTTGGGCTCAATGGGTAGACCGTCCGGGCCAATCTTGGTTTCAAGGTGATAGCGAGTTATAAGGTCTGAGAATGGAAGCGAGGGTGATATGCTAGAGGGGGTAATAGAATTGCCGGTCGATGACGTTGCTGGTCGTTGTGGAGCAGCATTTGGAGGCTATAGAGAGCATTAGCGCAAAGTCGGACACATGAAATAAAAAAAGCGTACCATAGGTAGTCCACCTTCAGCAAGAAAGCGGTCGATGGTAGATTCGACAGACCCAGACCGTTCAAGATCATAGCGGATCTGCTCGATTGTGAGAGTCGGTGCCACGCTTTGCACGACCTCAATCATGCCCATTGTCACTTGCCTTCTTCTTCGTCCTGGCCCACTAGAACCGCCCGACGCACCTCTTGATGCTGATGTTGATGCTGTCAAATTCGCAGATACCGCCGGCGTGCTGCCGTTGCTGGAAACAGGTGGAGCCGTTGATGACGCCGATGGCGAGACGTACCAGCGCACGAGCAAGAAGCCAATAATTATACACACAATAAATGCCGTCGTCGAGTTATCAGTCGCCATCGCGTTATGAGCAGATATTCAGTTTCTCACTTGTGGTTTATGTCGCAGACGGTGCTATATGGATTGAATTTGCTTCGTATGTCGCTGTATGGATATATCTCTGCTGGATAAGCGGCAGGTCGAGAATGAGTCGGAACATTTATTTTGCACGTGACACTGTTCTCCTGTCGTTAACGACTGCCTCGGTTTTCTTGCTGCAATGAGCATTTGCAATAACTTGTATCAAAAGATGATGAATAACAATAGTACTACTGTCTTTAGATCCCTTTAAAAAAACTTGCAAGAATGACGGAGAGGGGTGAATCGAATAGTTATCGAATTAGTTACCACTTTGGATTGCAGGTAATAAAATCTTAGGCATTAAAACATGGCACCCACGACTGCGTATTTATTGAGAGTTGTTATAAATTTTAATCGCTAACTATTGTAACTTCTATTTAGAATGAGCGACTATTTTGCTTAATATATAACATTTAGCTGTTTTAAATCACCGTCTTATTAATTACCTAGACAACGTCTTCAGCATCACGTCTGTGGGTTAGGAAAGCACACCACGAAAATTCTCGAAAGGTTTTTGAATTTCCGAATTCTTCAACTCTTTCCAATTAGTCTAGAGGGTTCATCTCTTTTTTTACCTTGCTCTTCCCATGAGCTTTATATTATAGCTTTTTTTTTCACTTTATTTCATATTGCATTTTTTTGAATAGAAAATGCCATTCGCGATACCTTCTTCGCGAGCTGCTCTGGCTTTACGCACAATCGTGAAGTCCTGTCCCTCATCCTCCGTCACATCTTCAACACCCACAGCTCGCTCAAAACGGAATTTCTCAACTATTTTCACTCCTCATCGACATCGAAAGAGAGTAACTGCTGCTCCATCATTATTATTGCAGCATGCGAGCCAATTCCATGCATCCGCTGTCTCGCTTGATGGGAAATCAGATCCCTACGGAACTCTCGGCGTGAGTAAGACTGCCTCGACATCCGAAATCAAAAAGTCGTATTACAAACTCGCAAAGAAATATCACCCGGATGTTAATAAAGAAACCGGTGCTGAAAAGAGATTTCAGGATATTCAAGCCGCCTATGAAATCCTCTCTGATCCGAGCAAAAAGTCGGCGTTTGACACTTATGGTGCCGCCGACGGGCCGGGTGCGCAGGGAAGTGATGGATTCAATCCGTATAGTAACTTTAGCGGCGGATTTGGCGGATTTGGTGGATTTGGCGGAGCTGCGGGACAGGGCTTTGATTTTGAAGATCTCTTTCATGCGTTCTCGGGAGGACGTACTGGAAATGCTGGCCGGCGTAGAGGCGCTGACACCGTACAGGAATTTCGCGGAGACGATATAGAGGTAAGATTCTTTACTGACAGCTCACTATGTTGTTTGACAGGTGCTAACAACCCCGAATATAGGTTGTGCTAACGGTCAATTTTTTTGACGCAGCAAAGGGCGCTGCGAAGGATGTGCACTACAACCCTCTTGTATCCTGTGGCACTTGCTCTGGAAGCGGTCTCAAGGCAGGTCATAAACGCTCAACTTGTCCTACTTGCCGTGGTACTGGAACACAAGTACACATGACTCAAGGTGGATTTAGCATTGGCTCTAACTGCTCGACCTGCGGCGGAACAGGAGTGTACACTGATCCCAACTCAGCTTGTGGTACCTGCAGTGGCCACGGAGTTGTTAAGACGAAGCGTACCACAACAGTAGATATCCCGGCCGGTATCGATGATGGTATGCGCTTGCGCGTGTCGGGTGAAGGTGATGCGCCTACAGTCCAGGCGTCGAAGAACGTGCGCGCCCACAGAGGAGACCTGTATGTGCGCGTCAAGGTCATGCCACATAAATCATTTACGAGGAACGGAGCCGATCTGTTTTACACTGCTGAGGTGCCGATGACTACAGCTGCTCTTGGTGGACGTGTGCGTATCCCGACATTGGATGGGGAGGCTGATTTGACGGTGCCGCCGGCGACGCAATCAGGTATGACTGTCACTATGACTGGCAAAGGGTTACCTGTTGTTCAGCGCCGGTCGGCGGTTGGCGATATGAAAGTTACTTTCAAAGTGAATACATTGAGGTGAGTTCCGAGATGCAGCTCACATGGCTCTCTCTCATACTTTTACTGACTATATAACAGGCCAACAACTGCAGAACAAGTTAGACTACTTGAACAATTAGCCGATGCTTTCAACGATACCACCGCGCGTCGCAAGATTCCTAAATCATCACCGCCTCCGCCATCTCAAGATAATTCATCTTCTTCCGAGTGAGTTGCCCATCTTGCTTGGAGTCCTCTTTTTTTTTTTTTTTTTTTTTTTTTAAAAAAAAAAAATTATCATATGAACTAGAAGAGAAGAAAAAGTGTGTATGATTGCTGCTGTGTTGTGTTGTACTTCTAGGCGGTTTTCTTCTTGACAAAATCTCTGAGTGTTTGCTAATAGGTAATTAGAACTTCTTCTTCGACGTTAGACAATTCGACGAACCAGTCCAGTGATAAAAAGACGAACGACAATGCAAACGAAGGATTTTTTAAACGCGCTTTCAAAAATATCTTCCATGACGAGAAGAAATAAATCGGACATGTTCATTTGTTAAAGCTTGTCCTGCCTATTTTACCATTTTAATGTTGTAAATATTTCATACGCGGGATCGAGAGTTTTCTGTCTGAGACTAAAGTCTCATTATGTATATAGTCTTTGGATTCTCTTCTTTTATTATTTTCATGTATAAAGAATCAGATTTTATGAAGTCATAATCTCATGAGAACCAACAAATCGCATTAGCAATAATAGTGAAGAACATAAAAAGCAAATAACGCCATGTACAATTATCTCTCGCAAAAACCCGCAAAAATCCGCAAAAACTGAAGCGAAAAAAAAACACAGAAAAGAGTGAAGAACAATTTTCAAGGCAAATCAGTCAACCACCATCTACTTCTTGCCAAATCGTCGATAGTCGCGCGCCGTCTAGCGTCCTTTTGCAAACACATATCCAAAAAATTCTGGCATTCAAGACTTACGTTGTGTCTCTTACTTAGTAAATCCCATTGTTTATGAATAGCATCCTCAGGAGAGCGGAAGGGAGTTTGTCCGGTTAGGCACGTGTAGACTAAGATTCCTAAGGCCCAGACATCACATTTCTCGGCATCGTAGGGCTGTGACTGTAAGACTTCAACGGGGGCATATTGCAGAGTTCCGTAAAATTTGTGGAAGAGGCGAGGTTTAGTGTGGGCTCCTGGGGAGGAAGAGGAGGGTGACAGAGGTGTTGAAGGAGGGAGAATGACGGCAGAACCAAAATCGATTAGTTTGATGTTTAGAGAATCGTCAACTAAAATATTTTCATCTTTGATATCGCGATCTTTGATAAAACTATTAGTTAAGGTACTGCTGTGATAGGGAAAGAATAACTTACGATAGATTCCAAGACTATCAAGATACCACAAGGCGTCAACGATTTGTCGCATCATGTAACGCACCTGCCGCTCACTCAAGTTCTTCCTTGTCTCGATCATCTCAAACAAATCATGACTGTCACGCTTGAGAGCCATCCTTACTTCTTGATGCTGTTCTTCCTCTTCAGATTCTTCGTCAGTAGGATACTCGACATCCATCTCGGACGAGAATTCAACATCAGAAGATGAAGCAGATACTGGAGGCGTATAATCACCATCTTGGGACGAGTGATATGAAGCACAGTCGTCCATTTCATCCAGCTCGTCTTCGTCAACAGGAGCAGTGTTGACTTTAAGGTCCGGTTTTTTCTTTCCTGTCTGAGCTGTCTGTCTTACGTTTTGCATTCTGTTTATTGGAAGCTGCGCCAATGGCTGCCTCTGGCTACTTGTAGCAGCAGGAGAAATCTCAGTCTTCGGCTTTCTACTCCAAGGACTCCCATGCATTTCTGTAACAACAACAAAAAACATTTCGTCCTGGAAGTACTCGTGAAATCCAATAATACTACGATGCCCTCCACCAGCAGCTACACGTAGTAAGATATACAACTCCATAGGTAGCATACCATGAGCGCGATCACGAATCCACGAGTGACTAGGGATTTTAGCACGGTATATGAATTTCACTGCTACTTCGCGCGAGTCAGATACACGCATAGCTGACATCACGAAACCAAATCCTGTTACAAAATTACGCGTCAGTATGTTCATTTAACGCGTCAGTTTTTTGTATAAAAAATCAGAGTACATACCTCCACTTCCAAGCTCGTCACCCAATTGATATCGCTCTTCAAATTCGGGGTGCAATCTATATCCCGCTAACTTGTCAGAAATCACAATGACTTTCTTTCTGCGACTAATGGTCGATGACGACGCTTCAAATCCATCGCTCAACAACGAGGACGAAGAAAGCGTGTCATTCACTGACGGAACCACTTTAACACGCTTAGGTGTGGTTGATGTAGATGAATTGACGCGTTTAGAAGGTGAAGTAGGAAATTGCGCGGAATTGCAGGAAGAGGAAGAAGTAGGGGGGAATTGAGGATGTGAAGGTCTGTAGCTAGGTGGATTGCTGCGGTATTGATTTTGATCATAATTTAAGTAACGGTGAGGGGTTTGCGGGTTAGACGAGAAGGCCGTCTTGGGGTTGTACGTGTGGTGGTGTTGCTGCTGTTGTGGTCGAGGCTGCTGAAATTGATATTGTTGCTTCGGGAAATATTGCTGAGGAGGTAACTGCGTGTACGGAGAAGCAGGTCGTGGAGGCGATGACGAGAGTGCAGACGATGAAGATATATTGGACGAGAGTCCTGGAAGAGGAGGAGTTGAACCTGATTTCCGCACCGACGACGCGTTCAAATACTGTTGTGGAGGCGGATGCATGTATGGCGAATGCGGAGGTGAGGAAGGTAACGGCGATGGATATATATTATGACTGCTATACATTGAGTCTGACGCAAATGCGGTTGAGATTGCTGATTTGATATTGTAGTTGCTGTAGTTGCTCCCAGTGTTAGTAGAGTAAGAAAAGAAGTAGAACGCGCGGTGAAGGAAACGTTCCTGGCTCCCAATAGCGTCAATATTTCTCTACGCGACAGACGTGTCTTCCCTAACCCTCGACGCGTCGTGCACGCGCTCGCAGCCCTAGGACGTGGCAGAAGAGTTTTTCCGAGATTGTCTGGTTTTCTTCATTCTTTTATTCTATTATTAAAAACTAAACCTATTAAAGCGCCATCAGGTAATTTATGTTTTATAGGCAAAAAATTTTTGCAAAGCTGCGTCCCGCTTCGCGCTCTGTCCGCAATAATTGAAGGACGAGGCAACCTGCTGCCATGACCTAGTCAGTTGCGCGTCAGGTTTGCGCCAGGCAGCCGTCGACAGTACTGCTACCTCAATAGCGGTCATGAAGCTACTGCTTGCGACGCGACAAACGCGGCTACTGGCCCCATCTCAGCCAGATCGGCTATGCGCTGGAGCTGATTGAGCGATGCGGGCTTTCCGTTCAGTCGAGTCCTCTGCATCTTTAATTCAAGTTCCGATAATTATTTTCGAATACGCAACCCAAACCGTTGCGGACACCATGACTGATAGCCTGTTTGATGCTATGACAAATGCCCGTGAACGCGATGACAAATGCTCGCTGAAATATCAATTCTTCGTAATATCTTTAGTAATCAAAGGGGACAAATGCTCGCTAATAGATTAAGTTCACTACGTCATTAGTAATCGAATCTAGTAATCAAAACGGCAATCTGTAAGCAAAGGCACTCCATCGCAGTTCGCGTTGCATGATTAGTAGAAGCCGTTACAAATCAGTAAAGGGAGGCAAAAACTGTACTATCTACGAGGCCGCCGTTGCTGTTGGCTATAATATAAATATCTCCCAATGAACCAGTATGCTGTAATCTCTATCTACACTCAGAATTATGGCAGGCAATTCCCCAGTCATCCTCATTCTCGGAGCAGGCCCAAATATCGGCCAAGCAGTCGCCCGGACCTTCGCCTCGAAAGGTTACAAAGTTGCTCTTGCTTCGCGTTCACTGAACGAGGCGGATAGCACGGCCAATTCACTTCACATCCCCAGTGACTTTGCTAACCCCGATGATGTTGTCAATGCATTCAAAAAGGTTACCAATGTGTTCGGTATCCCAAGTGTAGTTGTTTATAATGGTAAGCTCTGATGCTTAAGGAGCTTTTATATTCCCCTACTGATAATTCGCAGCCAGCGCCGGGATGCTCACCCCTCCTGAGGACCCATTCGCCCTTCCACTTACCACTTTCACTCGAGATATGACAATCAGTGTCAACAGTGCTTTTATTGCCGCGCAACAAGCTGTCTTAGGTTTTGCACAGCTTCCTGCTTCTTCTTCTAGAACCTTCATCTACACTGGAAATATCTTGAATGTTGCTCTCATCCCGTCATTTCTTCACGGAGGCGTCGGAAAGTCCGGCGGCGCACATATGATGTGGGCTGCCTCTGCTGCATATAAAGATCGTGGCTTCAAGTATGCTATTGGTTTCTGTTTATGTTTGCTTGTAAAATCACTAATTTATTGTAGGTTTTATTACGCCGACGAACGAAAGGCCGACGGGTCAGCCAAATATAAAGTCGACGGAGAGGCGCACGCAAACCTTTTCTGGGAGCTCGCACTGGCGAAGTCGCAGGGCCCATGGCTGCAGACATTCGTCAAGGACGTGGGATATAAGGACTTCGGCCCATATCGACTATAGCTAATATCAAATGTTCGGCAAGCTTTCTTAGGCGAGCAAGGCGCCAGGTATTAGAACGAGACTAGTAAAAATAAATGAACTCTGCTTTGGTAGAGATACTTTGCAATTACAATGCTAAAAAATAGCTTATATGTGATAAGGCAAGTGTCTGTCATGTCCTTGTTGTATATGGCCCATACACCTAAATTATCATCATGATTTATATTCCCTCTCCCGGTAGGGTTCTCTAGGGTTCTCTAGGGTTTACTATTTGGCACGGAGTATCAAAAAGTTGCCCGCGTGTAGAGCTATCAGACAGAAATTTTTTGCGCTCCTAGCTGTACTGCTTGGTTTTAGGGTCGTTGGCAAGAGAATGCTGTAGCCGTGATTGCTTTTTACAATTGTATGCTGTGTGAAATTCTTCTGAACCCTTCAATCAACGGCATTCTCCATAAAGACGCGTGATCAAACTTACAATACAATCAATTGAGAAACTTCTCAAAATCGCCCAACTTATAATTTTCAGCTAGCATTGAACTAATGGCTAGTTTGGTTTTACTGTGCGTGAGATGATGGTACCAAGTGCTTAATGTTCACTTACTGACTGACGCCGATGTCTCTCGTCGAATTCATTAAATATATTGTCAAAGTACAATAGAAATCCAACCAGCTTGAGGGACAAATTAACGATGAATAAAGAGCGAATAATATACGTCAAGGATTGTTTATACAAAAAGAGCATACACGACGTCATTTAGTTGGAGGATTAGTAGTCCAATGCTACCTTTACTATATCTGCTCTCTGCCAGTCACGTCTACAATCTTGCCCAGCAATATTGGACAAATCACGTAAATATATTTATTTGAATACATAATACTACTGTATATCAGCCTGAGAGGAGTTTCGAGGTCATTCAAGAGAGGATCTAATTATCAGAAACTTCGATCTCGACTGATTCACCAACGGGAATCGTGTCGAAAACGCCCGTTTCAGGAATTCTGTGTAGTCAGTAAGAGCTATCGCAAAATTTTGTAATTCCAAAATACAAGTGATGCGTACGAAAATTTCGTTAGAGCTTCCCTCAGCTTCTGAATTGGTTCGAGAATCGGTTCGTCGGTCAAGATCCACTGAAAAATGCATTGTCAACTCATAATCAATTCGGCTAATAATAGATAATATACGTACAGTACCGTAATGCATAGCTAGAGCGCGTTTTGCTTTAACATCACGAAAGATATTTACAGAATCTTCAGGGTCGGAGTGGACTCTGCTCATGATATGCCGCGGCGAGTAAGCTCCAATAGGCAACAGTGCGAGGTCAAATGGTCCTCTAAAATCACCAATTTCCTTAAATGCAGGACATACGGGAAGATCGAGATCATGGTCGTCGACGCCGTCAGCAACTTTGGGTACGGCACGGTATCCCGTGTCGCCGCCAAAATATACCTTACCTTTAGAATCGATTGCCCACGATGCGCAGAGAGCTTTGCCGTAGTCTCTGAGGTTACGGTTGGAGGTATGTTGGGCAGGAAGGCAGGAAACTGTAGCTGTGAGACCGTTGACAGAGAATTCACGTTGATCCCACCAGTCGAGTTCGGTGACTTGAGTTATGCCTGATGATGTGAACCAGCTCTTCATGCCGAGCGGTACAAAATAATGAATATTGGGGAATATCTTGTGAAGAAGCTTAATGGAGTAGTGATCAAGGTGGTCGTAGTGAGCATGTGATATGCAGACGATGTCGACCTGTGGTAAATCCTCGACCTTGCAAGGCGAAGGCGAGATCCGATTCAATCCAGGAATATAAGTAGGTGCGCACTTTTTGCCGAATAAAGGGTCAAAAAGAGCAGTCAAGCCAGACGGCATTTCAGCAAGAAAAGAGGCGTGACCAAGCCAGGTTGCTCGAATTTTCGATTGATCGCGATCAGCTGGTTGAGATACGAAGGCAGGTACAGCTACCGATATCATGTCTGGAGCTACCTTGACTGGCTTCCAGTCGCCATTAAAACGACTACGCATGACCTCAAAAAAATTAATATCTCCTTTGCCGACTGAGGGCCATGGTGCCCCGAAGCGGCCGGAGGGCAGGTGGTGGGCCTTGAGCGTTGCTGACTCGGGATTTGCGACTGCGACAGCCGGGGTGGAGACTGTGCCGACAGCGGCTGTGCCTGAGCCCGCAGAGCTCATGGTGCTGCTTTTTAGCAAAGTCATAGATAGCGAGAAAAAAGAAGGGGTAACAGAGCGGGCAAGGGAAGAAAGTGAGCACGAAGAGGAAGAAGACGAGTGTCGGACAAAGACGCGGGAGAGCATTGCTGACAGACCATAAACAGCCTTTGTCTAGAGTCTTCCCGGCGAAGCAATTAATGAGATACTTTCTAACAGCAATACTCCAAGAGCAGGAATATGAGCCAAAAAGAGGCAATTGCGTATATCAGACCAGCAACAAGTCTGTCTCTGTCTATGCAGGAAAAAGGCTTCTTCGAACTGTGTCCGAGAAAGTAGAAAACTTGGGGAAAAAAAAGCCGCACGTGTTGCGGCATATGATGAGTAATTTATTACTTACTTGCTGACTGGGTGAGATGGCCCGAGGCTGCATTTGTTGCATCCGGTCCTGCTGTTGTTCCTGTTGAAGTTCCTCATCCGAAGAACGAGACGAAGGAAATTTGATAGCAGATCATAGATTAATAGCGAAAATGCTGAGGATCGCACTCAAAGCAAAAGTTCGCAACCCGCGGTATTACTCCTCTTCCGTCTCTTCGCAAAACCCGTCGCACTTTGCCCGCGACCACGAACTCTCAGAAGCACATCTCCGTCAGATCAAGAAATTTTCAGACCTGCCGACTGGTTTTGGAGTGAATCAGCACATACCAATTGATGATCATCTTAAGGAACAGTTGCGGGCGACTTTGTGGAAATTTCGGGCACCAATCCGCTATGCTTTCGCTTACGGATCCGGCGTCTTTTCACAGGGCTCTACTTCTGCAGCAGCAAAGCCTCAGGTTGATCTCATTTTTGGTGTGTCACACACCCAGCACTGGCATTCACTGAATATTGCACAATTTCCAGAACATTATTCGGCGCTAAGGTTGTTGGGCTCGGCAGCTGTAGCTAGAGTGCAGGATCTCGGGGCGGGAGTCTACTTTAATCCATATGTCGAGCTCAATGGCCTGGTAATCAAATATGGAGTCGTCAATATAGACACGCTTTCTCGAGATCTTCTCGTCTGGGATACGCTATATCTTTCTGGACGACTGCACAAACCTGTCAAAATTCTTCGTGACGATCCGCGTGTCCGCCTCGCAAACCAACGCAATCTCTTCTCTGTCCTGCGCACTGCGCTTCTGCTCCTACCAGAGTCCTTCTCCGAGCATGACCTCTACACCACCATTGCTGCCATATCTTATACCGGCGACCCTCGTATGCAAGTGGGTGCAGAGAATCCGCAAAAAGTATCCAATATTGTCTCCAATCAGATGCAGCACTTTCACCGCCTCTACGCGCCTCTCATTGATACCCTCCCAAATATTCAGCTTAGTGGTGCGTACGACTCTTTCCCTCCCGATTCGAGTATTTCCTTGAAGCAGGATATGGATCCTGTTCGCAGAGGCAATATGGTAGCCCGTCTACCACCTGCATTTAAACACAAGATATACTCTCGATACGCCTCCCTTCTCGGTATTGACCCGTCCAGATACGACCAATCTGCCGAGCCAGGCATTGTTCCGCGCTTAGTAGGTTCTGAATTCGACCAGATGATTGCATCTCATGAGTCTCTTGTGCAGGAAGTCTCAAGAATAATTGTGCACACTGTGAAGTGGCCTGCGGCCGTGCAGAGCGCAAAGGGTGTTGCGACAGCTGGTTTGGTTAAGGGCATCAAGTATTTGGGTGAAAAGATGGCAAAGCGGAGGGCTGCTCTGACAAATCCTCAAGAAACTAAATAGGCCTTTTTCATCGCTTGTATATATCCTGTAAAAAATGAAAGACGATTATTTGATTTAATATTACATCTACTGTATGTTGCGCTCAAAGACAAGAGATGCTCAGGAAGTAAAGATTAACTTGCATCTGCCATAACTACATTAACGTTTAAGAGCAGCAAATCGCTTTGACAACTCGTCCAATCCTGGAACGTCACTATTTGGCAAAGCACCGCTCACGCTCTTGCCCTGATATGTTACTGCTGGCTTCGGATTCTCAGGACTCGCACTAATAGGCGCAATCTTGATCGGAGCACTTGGCAGGATCAACTCTTCAGCGGTTTCTGGAACTCCTCCGCTTGGTGAATCATCATCCTCGTCGTCCTCTTGTGGTAAGAACTTCTTGCGTTCTTCCTCAGAAAGCCCGCTCCATGGAATCCGATACGTTCGCGCGATCTCCTCAAGATAAAGCTTTACTAACTCTTCTTTGGGAGGTTCAATCAAGAGTTTCTTGTATACTCGAGCGTTGACTACTTCAGATGCATTCTCAAGTGCATCACGAGCGAATTCCTTGCCAAATTTTGCTATCAGCATGTCGCGCACTTGCTGTAGCTCTTTAACATCTGTACGACCCGCAGCGTAAATGATTGATTTCACAGCCTCCTCAAGGCCAGGATCGCAATCTCGTCTGCAAGAATACTTAATTAGCATCAAGTCAGGTTTTACGAAAAAGAATAAATATAAAAAGATAATGTTAATTCACAGACCTTTGATCGATAAGTCCTATCCGCGCCAGCAGCAGCTCGCAGTAGAGCTCAAGAATTTCAAGTAATTCAACATTAATCTCTTGGCGAATCACATTCTCGACCCTGATCTTTGCAGAGTCTGACTTTTCGCTGGTAAGTAATTGCGCAATCTGCATCAGCGTCAGTAATTGGCAGAACTATCGTAAACAGCTATTACAGTTAACATACATCTCGACGCTGCTGCTTAGCAATTGCAGCCTCTTTCTGCTGAATATGTCGCAGTCTCGAAATTGAGAGCTTTAGTTGAATCTTCAAGCGCGTCTGATATAAAGGAGAAAGGACGTTAGTAGTTGATATCTGGCAATTAGAGAATTGACAAAAATACTTACGCCAATTTGGGGAATAGCAGATTGTGGTGGCATTTTACTTCTTGCTGAATAAAAATGCAAAAAGGTTATATATTAAAATTACAAAAAATAGTGTAGTGCTGGTAAAGTATAGATATAAGAAAATGAGATGATGAGGTGTGACGCTATCTTGCGATATCTTGGTTGTAACGGAGCCTCGAGCGGCTTTGTCTGACGCTGCATTGAGCCTTAGTGTTAATTATTTAATGCTTATATTTCCTTTGTTGTACGCCATATTTACATTAGCAGCACACGCTTGGTCATTAATAAATTTTTTTTATTCAATTCATTTTTCCCATATTACTATGATACAATTAAACAAGAAACGCCATAAAGATAGACAAGTAAACTGTAACCAATAGATGACATGGATCTGAGTCACCTAAACTATACTATACATTTACTCATTCTAAACGGTCAAGATATTCCAATCTATGCAAGATGATTGGCTTTGAGGTCTCTTCAATTTCACCCGCCAGAAAGACCTCGTCAAGGATTGCGTAGACCTGTGAAGTATTAATTATAAGTTCAAGGATGCTTCTTCCAGCCTGCCTCGACAGTGACTCCTTACGGATCGAAGTCGCGATGAAACTAGGCGAAATCATGAATGTAAAAAATTGGAAAAATACCTTGTAGAAGTTGAAAACCAAATCTAATTCACAAACGTTTCCAAAGAAAGTATCTAGAACTTCAACGAAGAAATGTATAGCCTCCAAATACGCTAGTTCATTATCATCCGCATCGACACAAGCGCAGAAAAAGAGACCAGCATAACGTCTGTATACTATTTTAAGATTCCGAAACTAAATCAAAATAAAAATAAAATTCAATATTAGTTTGTTGAGAAATAGAGATGTGAGGGACTGATGAGTTGATGATTACCTCAACGAAGTTGGATTGATATTTTTGGTCGCGTGGTGCTACTAATCTGTGTACTTCTCCTTTTAATCGCACTTTCTCATCATCCTATAATTAATGAAAAATTAAATCAGTATAACAATCAAGAGAACTAAAAGCTCCTGAAGAGTATCGAGTAAAGAGAAATTGTTGGATACGGACATTGTACGGCGCATAATACTTTGCTAGCCGTGTTTTTCCCTGACGATTTTGCACAAGTATAAATTGAAGCATTATATTAGAGCAGACCCTTTCAATCTAAATGCCGATACTGTTCAATTGCGGCGAGTTAAAAGATATTGAGACCGTTGAATGAGAGAGGCTGCGAGTGATCCCGCCTCTGCCGCGGCTCGGAATGAGAAAACATCCCCTGAGTTGTAGTATGCTCCACGCGCAGATATACAAATATCCCACCACTCTCTCCTTCTCGCCTCCTCTTCACCACAACCAAAAAAAATGCGCAAACTAACTGCTACTCCATTGCAATCTGGCGTATCGCAACCTGGAAGTTCGATTCCCGTTCCGAGACGGGCTTCGTCACTGTTTACTCCTGCTAACGGGACTGCAAAGGTAATTATTTTTAATTTGTTTACGTTATATGGAATAGAGCTAAGATCACCGTCATCAACAGCCAGTTTCGCGAACTCTTTTCACTTCTCACTCACAAACTTCTTCTACAAAAGCAGCTTCTGTTAATATTGCATCTGCCGCAGATAAACAGGAAGACTCTGCTACGGTGATCGCTGCCCTTCGCGCAGAAAACCATGCTCTCAAATATGATCTCTCGAACCTCAGAGACGAGCGCGAGCGAGATAAGCTGCGATTTGAAGATTCTATCCGTGAACTTGAACGTAATATTGCTGAAGAAGGCAAACGTTCTGATGTAAGTATTTATTTTCACATCTAAAAAGTAAAACTTTATATTCTTATGCCATGTTTGATTTACAGGCACTAGAAACTGATCAACAATTTCTGCTCGCAAAACATAAAGAAGCTTCCACAGAACTAGCTTCGCTGAAAGCCTCACTTCCAACTATCAAATCTACTTTAGAACGACAAATTCGTTCTCTTGAACAGCAACTTTCAGATTCCCAAGATGCACGATTTGAAGCAGAGTCGTCACTTCGCGCCGCAAGCTCGAGCACGAAACGCCAGGTTGACGAATACAAGATGGTAAATTCGTCACTTGTGACGACTACGAATGAACTCAATGAACAGTTATCTTC
Source organism: Kockiozyma suomiensis (assembly GCF_038497685.1). Lineage (NCBI taxonomy): Eukaryota > Fungi > Ascomycota > Lipomycetes > Lipomycetales > Lipomycetaceae > Kockiozyma > Kockiozyma suomiensis. The sequence goes on from NW_027117669.1 coordinate 741,499, forward strand.
GTTACAAGAAAAATACCAGGAGAAGGTGGTACAGCTCAACAAACTGGAAGAAGAAAACGAGAAACTTGCATTGGAAAACAAATCGTTAAAAGCAAAGACTGAGGAACTCGCTACGTTTACAACACTGCAGTCTCAACTGTCGTCGCAAATTGCTATGACAAAAACCTTCGAATCGCAATTACACATACTAACACCTGAACTCAACACACTCCGCGAATCTCATAAAAAATTCAAATTTATTCAAGAAGAAAAAACGCTACTAGAGGCCCGAGTAAAATTAATGGAAGATCTACGCCGCCAAGTAGCTGATGCAGAACTTGAAGCTGCTAATTTGCGCCAGGAATCGGCTCGCTGGGCCTCTTTCCTTGAGTCTAGTGAGGAATTTCGTACCCCTGAAGATGTTATGCATGCTCTTGCCAGCGAGCGCAGCGAGAGGGTTGCCTTATTAGATAAGATCGGACGTCTTGAAGCTGAGATTTCAGCACGCGGTGTTGGATTAGAAGGCGATGCTCGCGAACTAGAGGAGATTGAACAACAAGTGGCAACACTTCAAGACACAATCAATAATAATACAAAAGCGATGGCTCGATTGGAACGACAAAAAGCGCTGGCTGTAAATGAGGCTGAGTTTTTGAGAGAGCAGCTGAAAACTTTTGATAGCGAAGAGACTGTTTTTATGCAGGGAAATTACGACAAGCAAAAAGCTTCAAGGATTGAACAATTGGAGAAATTCTTAGCGGATCAGAAGGAGGAAGTTAAAAGACTCACTAAGGATCTGTCTGATCTTGAAAAACAAAACAATATAAGTGAGCCGATTCTGGGTAAACGGACACGCTCAAGTGAAGCAGACGATGAACGACTTGGTGAGCTTTTGCGCCGTAATCGACAATTGCAAGATGAATATACAACCAGTGTCAAGAACGAGGAATCTGCAAAGAAAGAAATTAGCAGACTGCAAAATAAAATCAAAACAATGGAATCCGCTACTGTTGCACATTCTCGAGTTCTTCAATTACGTGATAATCCTGTGGCGCGAGATCAAGCAATCAAAAAGAGCATGCTTGATACTCTCCGCGAGGAGAATAACTCTTTACTTGCTCAACTTGAGAACCGACGCGATGATATAGGACAAATGGTGAGTGTCAACACACTAGACAGACTGAAACTGGAAATCAAAGATATGCAACGCGAGGTGGCTGATAAAGAGAAGCGTATAAAACGTCTTAAAGAGATCTGGTCTGCAAAATCGGTCGAGTTTCGCGAAGCAGTATACTCATTACTAGGCTACAAGCTAGATTTTCTCGCAAATAATAAAGTGCGCGCCACCTCGATGTTTGCGAATTCAGACGATGAATCGTTTACTTTTGATCCCGCAGCTGGTACGATGAAGATGGGTGGAAGGACCGATAGTCCGTTTGCACTTGAGTGTGCTAATTTAATTACGTTCTGGGTGCAGGAGCGGCGTGAGATACCGTGTTTTTTGGCGGCTTTGAATTTGGAGTTGTATGATAAGACTACTAAAGCCGCTAGATTCTAATTTTATCTTTACATGTAACATAGCAATTATGTATATTTATTTACCTTGTAAATCCGAAACCTGAACGCGCCGCGTAAATAGCCACACAATATATACAAAAATCAATAATCATACTTCATAACTACAAGCTGACCTGGCGGAGCTCCCCACTTCTTTACAAATGCCTGCCGATTTCTCTCGGCGCTCTCTCGAATTTTTGTCAATCGCCACGCGCAGCGATCTTTGAATTGACATCCGTGACACTTGTAAGCTTCTTCAACATCGACCCCCTTTGGATCTCGTTCGCCTCGCCAATATGAAAGCATGTCGAACAAATAGTTATTTAGATCATCTTCTTTATAAGTGAAGTCCACACCACCGAATACCTGTGCGTCTTTCTGCCAGATGTAAATTACCGACAGCTGATCACTAAGCTCGCCTCTGAATTCTTGAAACTTCATTGATAGTAAGTTCCAGACATCATGCAAAGTTTCCATATTCAGCAAATTATCTACGTATTCCGGCTTTTTACCCATTTCAATCTCACGAGTAAACGATACGGCTACAACTTCATTGTCGAGAACTTCGTTATGAAATGCATCTGACAGCTTTGCGTTCATGTCAAGATTCAAGTGTGCGGCAACACGACTAAAGTCAAAATTACCTTCAGTTAATTCCTGAAATAAACGTCGGTACAGTAGGAGTTGGAAATAAGTTGACTTGCGTTGCGATTCGTTTGGGAACGATCTATAAGCGCGCGTCTTAGAGTCGGCAATACGGATCTGTCGCGGTTTTTCCGGTGGTGGAGTCCACTCAGCACTCTGTGATGATTCTGTGACTATCGTGTCCATAGTTTCTTGGGTGAGAGGTTTGAAAAAACTTGTGATGTTAGGTTGACGAAGCTGCAGCGTAGGATATGACTCTGTAACATAATCAGATAATGGTTTGCCACTTCCTTCCAGATCAATTGGTGTCAGTCCTGCCTGAGAATCTGGCTCAGGAGAGTTCAGCACTTCATCTGGAATCAAACTATCGTCAATTTCAATCACTTCTGCCGGTGAAGCAGGAGGAGGAGTACCGACTGGAATTCGTGGTGGTGGTTCAGGAATATCTTCAGTATCAATAAACTCAACCCCAGAAGGATTATACCGCTCAGACATAAATGAAACTTCATCAATGATACCGCTGATATAGATATCCCCGATGAACCCAAACACTCGTAGCTCTCGCGCGACAGCTTCTTCACCATCGAACGCAAGATGAGATAGAGACTGTAATGATACAAGCATTGCTATTAGATCAAGAGCTTTCTTGTCTTCCTCTGTCATGGCCTGAGTATCGACAATAATCTCCTTATTAAACTCCAGCTCCAAGTCACGATGTATTTCGGAGCCTTTGGACATAGCCTTGCTTCTGCGAAAAGAATTCTTGTAGTACTGATAGAAATATTGCAACTCGCAATATGAAGGTGATACGAGGTCTGTGACGTTTAGCTTCCAGCCTTGACGATACTCTGCGAGCATTGAATGAGACTTCATATCTGTTGCATCTTGAAAATGTAAAGGGAGCAACTCATCGGACGATGACGATGATGTAGATACAGAAAAATCAGGAGGAATTCCCTCCGAGCCTAGAAATGGTGAACGGCGTCTAGGTTTCAGAACTATCAGTGGCGGCGATGACGACGAAAGTTGGAGCCCTTCATGTTCACTGGGTGCATTTCTGGATGACTGTGCTGGAATCTCGAGATCAAGTTCTATCATTGCCGGCTCTTTTATCTTTTTCTTGCGACCGCGTTTTTTCTTTTCCGGAACTTCTACTTGAGAGATATTTTCATCGATTATAGTGGATTTGCTTCGTCGTTTTCGATGCGCTTTCTCAGTTGGAAGTGGCAAAGAAGGCAGATCGGGTACAGGCAAAGCAGAGACTTTTCCTTCGCCGACTGTCTACCCTATGCATTAGCGACGGCTTATTGTCTCAAAAACAACCTCTCAATATCAAAATAGTACACATACATTCAGTCGTCTGAGAAAGACTAGCCTGCTCAAGGCCGTACGACTCATCACGCGCAGCAACATTACTCTCTGCAGCGAGCTGTCGCAGTGACGGAGCAGAAAGAGCAGCGGCTAGCAATTCTTCGTCGTAAGAGAAGTCGGTTTCATAATCAGTCTCCGACATACACTGAGAATCGTACGAGGCTGAAGGTTCCTGCTGTTGTTTGTTTCTGTTTTTGTTTTTGTTTTCGCGATCTACAGGATGTAGTAAAGCACGCGCGGCAATTTGGACTCATGACTCAGATATCACATAACGCAGGAGTCTGACAAAAAAATCTAAAAATTTAAAATTCCGTGCTTTGTCTTTTAAATTACGGATAGCTTTTTTTAAGTCTTGCTGCTACTAACATTTTATCCACCACGTCCTGTTTACACATATAATGGCTTTGGAAGACACAAATAACTTACCGCCTTCACCCGCCCCTTCGACTCCTCGTCCAGGTGGGCCGGTAAGGAAATACAAGATTGAGACCGAGATCGTGTACAGCGAGTCACCAGACCAGTATCGCTCTTCGTCAGTGCCGATATACCAGACTGCGACCTTCAAGCAGGCTTCCGGCAGTGAGATGGGCGAGTATGACTATACCAGAAGCGGAAATCCTACGAGAACACACCTGGGTAACTAGACTTGCTATGCTACGTGTATGACGGCTAGTCACAGCCGCTAATTTATTCGTTATAGAGCGACATCTGGCAAAGATTATGGGAGCCAACCGAGTTCTTGCTGTCGCATCGGGCATGAGTGCTATGGATGTCATTGCTAGAATTCTACGTCCCGGTGACGAGGTCATTGCTGGCGACGATTTATATGGTGGCACAAACAGACTACTCAAATATCTGTCGACAAACGGCGATATCACGGTCCACCACGTTGACACCACTGTTGTAGAAAGAGTGACGGAAAAGTTAACAGAAAAGACTGCTCTTGTTTTACTCGAGAGTCCAACAAACCCCTTGATCAAGATCTGCGATATCCCGACAATCACTAAGCTGGTAAAGGCAAAAAGACCACAGACAGTTGTCGCGGTCGACAACACGATGATGTCGCCGCTAGGCATGTCCCCTCTCGATTTTGGTGTTGATATAGTATACGAGTCTGCTACTAAATTTCTGAGCGGACATCATGACCTAATGGCCGGTGTTATTGCCGTCAACGACGAAGAACTCGGTAACCGTCTCTTCTTCACCATAAATGCAACTGGCTGTGGCCTGGCACCTTTTGACTGCTGGCTATTGATGCGTGGTGTCAAGACGCTGGCTATTCGCTTTGAAAAGGCGCAATCTAATGCTCAACACGTTGCTGAGCGCCTGGAAGCAGCTGGATTTAAGGTACGTTTTCCGGGACTCAAGTCGCACCCGCAATACGACTTGCACTGGTCTATGGCTACCGGTGCCGGAGCAGTTTTGTCGTTTGAGACCGGTGATGTTGAGACTTCGGAGAAAATTGTCGAGGGAGCCAGACTCTGGGGAATTTCGGTTTCGTTCGGCTGCGTCAACAGCTTGATTTCCATGCCTTGTAAGATGAGTCATGCGTCTATTGATCCAAAGGTGCGCAAGGAGAGAGCTCTGCCTGAAGATCTTATCAGACTTTGTGTAGGAATTGAAGACCCTGAGGATTTGGTCGATGACCTCGCTCATGCGATTGTGGTAGCTGGCGCTGCGAAGCCCGAGGCATTCGCAACGAAATAAGACAAAAAGAAGTTTTTGCTGATTTTTTAGGAACTTTACAACAAAAAATACAGGATAAAAACACAAAAAGGCGTTTGAAGGGTCATTTTGTAAAAGGAAGCTAGTTAGTAAATGTATTATATAAGCGTATCTACAATCACCTAATCAAGGTTAGGCTTGTCGCATTGCGGGCGTCGATGATTCGCCGTGGCCCAACCATATTGAAAGCAAAGCGGAGTTCCCTCACACTTAGAACCAAGCTATCAGCATCCACAGCAGCCTTCACTATGGATTCACTTTCACGGTCCGAGTATGCGGATAAGATTCTGGTATGACAACTTTCTTTTCGAGAATCAATTGGGACGCTGATTGCAAATCACCAGTCAAGCCGGCCACTTCCGGGAATTATTTGAGCTAACATAAATTTGATTGCTACTAGTCGACATTGCCGCCATCCGAAGCAGTGACGCTGCTCAAGGATCGGATGCAGTTCATGAGAAAAGCTAACGAAGAGCTTGCCGATTGGATCGAAGAGCGTCACCGCATTGAGCTCGAGTATGCGAATTCGCTCGCAAAGCTGTCGTCGCGCACACTTTCCCCGCAAGTTGGGCAGGCTGGACTAGGATCGTTTACTGCGGTATGGAGTAAAGTTGTCGAGTCAACAAGCATTCTTTCTGGGGCCTCGCAGAGCTTTGCGAACAAGATACAGTCTGAGATTATCCATACTCTTAGACGCTATTCTGTTGTCGATGGTGGGGATCGCGAGTGGTCGGAGATGCGAATGATTCAGACCAACCTCGCAACGCTTGCCGACGATATTTCAATTGCCGAGGACAAAGTCGAGAAGTACAAGCGTAAGGGTTCTAATAAAATTGCAGGTGCACACGCTGGTGTTAACGAAGTTGTTGCTGAATGGGATTCTCAGGCGCCGCTTGTTTTTGAGAAATTGCAAGGCATTGATGAGGGGAGACTGGTGATGCTTAAGGATGCCTTGATTAGATATCAGACCTCTGAGGTTGATAAGGCTCAGCGTATTGTGGCTCTTTGTGAAGGAAATCTTAACGAATTGCTCTCATTTGATCCTCGGGACGAAATTAAGATGTTTGCTTTGCAGGTCCAGACAAATGGGCTTCCACAGCATAGATCCTCTACAGCAATTGCTACGTCTAACAGCCAACAAGTAGGCTCAAGAGTAGCTCCTCCGCCGCCCCCGCATGGACATGGTCGTCAGCAGCAACTAATGCAACTGCAACAACAACCCGGTATTCGCAGCAGCTCCCTTAACTCAGTTGGCATGTCACCTTCGTCGTCCTCCAAACGTCGGTCCTCTGTTGCTACTGAAGACTCTTCACCAGGTATGTACCCAATCTTGGTTGTCATCAGTATTTCGTAATTTTTATTAACTTCTTAGTGTATAGCTACCCCAGGCAAGTCTCGATTTAATAGAATGTCGACGATTCTTCGCAAATCCGAGTCTGGGGGACGCCGCCTGTTTGGCTCGTCTAAGGACAAGAAAAACAAGCAAAATCTTGAATCATTTGACGTGCGCGACAACGACGCTGCAAGCATGACCTCATCTCGTTCGTCACAATTCCGTGCTACTCCTGCACCACCTGCTGGCAGAAATACGACAAGTGGAGCTGTTCCTGTTGCACCTGCTCAGGTTGTCCCCCCCGCAATGACGCAGAACGCTAGTTTTAGCTCGTCTGTGTTTAACAGTGGTATGAATGGCCACGGTGACGATCCTGATGCGATCAGCGTGATTGGTCAGTCAAACTTGCCTTCTACTCCTCCTCCCGCTGCACCTGTTGCTGCACCTGCACAGCATGAGATTGATGCTGAGGGATACTCTATTCCACCGCCGGTGGCTAAGGGCTCGGCAGTGGCCGAGATGGACGAGACATACGGCGAGTTGCAACAAGATAGTGCCAACCACAGCCTAGCGATTGATATTCAGTCCGCACCTCTCAAAGACCAGCAAGATGAGGAGCAAGCCGCTCGCGATCACGTTGCATCGAGTTTGCGTATGAAGCCGACGGCGACGCCGAGCCGCAGCATGCGCGGACGGCGCGGTGAGAACGCCGCTAGCAAACTTTATGCGGGAGGTATACCTGCTCTCGCGGGCGATATTCCAGCTTTGCCGGCAGGATTGACAAAGTTGATGAACAATGGGCATCCTGCACCTCCTCCGCCGCCATCGCATAGAGGATCTCTCGAGAGCACGCGAAGATTGTCTTCGGAGATTGTCGAGGAGAAGAGCACTGAGGAGAAGGCAGTTTCTCCGATTCCCAAGTTGCCTGCAATTGCTACTGATCAGGAAATTGGCGAGAAAGAGGAGTTTCATTCTGCGGTTGACGATCCGAGCTTGAGCCATGTGTCATCTTCGGGACTGAATAGTGTAAGCTCGATTCCGATCGAGGAGAGAGATGAAAATGAGAACGCGCCACTGACGGGCGTCGCAGTTGAGGAACCGGCTGAGATAGAAGAAGAAGTCGACAGTGTCCCGGAAACTCCGGTCTCGTTAATTCCTGTGCTTCCAGATTTAACGTCCAGTGTTGTTGAGACTGTGAATGTGTCGCTGCATGGTGGATCTCCTGCTCGGGTTCTGATCGTGGGCGATGTGGCGCTGTCGTACTCGGGCGCTGCGACACAAGCGGTGCCACTTCGACTGACCAACACGGAGCTGGTTGACAGAATACACCCGAATTCACAGGTGATCACCTCGGTGGAGGACGACGAGGACGAACTTGAAGACGGTTACGTACTGCACCCAGATAGACTGTCTGCGATCCCGACGATTGCGTTCAAGTACTCGCTCACGAGCGCGGATTATGTGCCAGTGATTGTGACGCCGTCATGGAAGTTTGAAGAGCGTCAGACGTCTGTTATCGTGCGATACGTGCTGAACCCAGCATATCCGGCTGACGAGCTTGTGCTGAGTGAGATGAGTCTCGTGGTGAGCATTGAAGGAGCACAGGCGACGGCAGCTCAGAGTAAGCCGTCGGGTGTGTTTAACCGCGAGGCCGGACATCTTGCTATAGTGTTGACGTCTGCTGAGAGTCCCGAGATCCGGCTGCGCAAGGGCGTTGAGGGCAATGCACTCGTGAGATTCTGGACCGAGGGTCTTGCGAAGGAGGGTAATGGTGGCCGGGGCGGTGTGAGTCTGTCGTTCCGATTTGCGCCGGAGGATGAATCAAAAGGAGTCACTGCTGAAATTAAGGACGCAACGGATTTGAAGGAGAGTGACCCATTTGCGGATGAGAGTGAGGGCGAGTGGGCAGCAGTACCGGTGATTCGGAGTATTGTGAGCGGCATGTATTTTGCGAGCGCCGAGTGATTTATTAGATTGTATTTTACGTATTTTTTTTTTGATTTGTAATGTTTGTAAGTTTTTAGTAGTCTTTCAAATATGAGCAAATGTTTTGTGTTCTTAGTCAGGAGAGCGTATAGGATTAGTCGTGTGCCATCGCGGCTGTCAAAAGTCGACGCGCGAGGAACGCGTCGGACACGCGATTTAGGCGAGAGTTTAAGCGAGGGAGTGAAGAATTATATAAGCAGCAATGAACCCACAATCAGTGCGACGCATGAGCAAGCAGATCAAAGTAAGCCATATATAGATAAATTCTTTTTTTGTCCAACTACTAAAAAAAAAAATCAATTTAGTGAAGATACAGAAAAGAGCTGCTCCTGATAGAGCAAAGAATGGACGAGACTAGTGATTTGATCACATTTGTGGCTGGAATGTGATCCACCCCTTGTCGCGTGAGACACTACCGAGCAATGTGCCCCTAGTCTACCTTTCTATCTAACTCCCCTTCCTCCTTCGTTTTCTCTTCATCCGCGACTCTCCTCTCCTTTCTTCCTTCTTTCTGCTTTTGCTTCAGTCCTTCCTTCGTCTGTCCTTCTTTTCTTTATTTGTTGTCGTCGTTCATTAAATCCAGAGACTCTCCTTTTACATACCTGCCTCGAGATGTCGCCTCATCATTCTCATGGCGCCCACGCCCGTCCGCAGGCAAACCTCCGCAAGCGCGAGTCCTCCTTCGCGACTACCTTTGACGGCCATGATACTCATGCGGACTTTGTGATGCAGCGACCGGCCGAGATCAAGAAACCTGTCGTTCGTCGTCAGATCCTCACGCTTTATCAGACTCTTACCGTTACGCGTGGTACCTCGGCAACCGCCACTGCGATAGGAAAGCAGCATGACACTACGACCTCAGCTTCAGTCTCTGTGCAGAGCAGTTAGTATCTATTGTATTTTAAAATATTCCTTAACTAATTCGATATATCTAGCTGTCGAATCAGTGATCGCGTCCACCTCGGGTTCGACCAAGCTCGCGGCGCCGGTAGTCACCTCTGCTGCTGCTGCCAGCCCTCTCGCAGCTACCACACTCCTCACTCTAACAAAGTCCTCTGCAGCTACCGCTTCTTCTGCAGTCACTACTTCATCTGCTGCCAAAGCTAGCTCTGGATCATTGTCCTCAAACGGCTCGACCGATACTGGTTCTTCCTCGACCGCGGCTAATTCTGGTTCTCTCTCGACCGGCGCGCGCGCTGGGATAGCCATCGGCGTCATTCTCGGTGCACTCCTTGTCTTTGTTCTTGCATTCTTTTTGATCCGTCGCCGTAAACGCGTACGCGAGATGCAGCAGGCTGCCTTTGGTGAGAAATCTATCTCGCTCTCGCCGGCCGCAGCTCCACTTGCGCTGCCTCCCGTCGCTCACGTAAACACGAAGGCGCCCCGTCTTTCGATTCGCGTTTCGAGGCCTGTTAGCGGTCTCTTGCCACTCTCACTTCTGTCTGGTCGCGCTACACGTACCTCGACCGGTGAAATTGGTCAGGATAAGCCTCTAACCACGGCTGACTCTGACTCTATGCGCTCGTCGGTTGGCTCGCTCGAGTCTCTGAAGAAGGAGTTCTCGGCTTCCTCATCCTCCCCGTCTACGTCTTCTTATGCTTCGTCTGTTTCATCTGAGTCTGACTCGTCTGCCCCGTCACCGGTGCTGGTTGTCGCTGCTCCTGCCCCTGAGCAGGGTTCTGCGCCATCTCTTCAGCACCCGACAATCGCGCCCGATGCCGCTACCTCGACTTCAAACGTTCACCGTGCTACCATGGATTTTGTACCCTCGATGCACGACGAGCTTGCACTCAAGGAAGGCCAGCTTGTGCGGGTTCTGCACGAGTACGATGACGGCTGGGCCCTCTGTGTCAAACTTGATCGCTCGGCCCAAGGTGTCTGCCCTCGCTCATGTCTCTCAGTGCGCCCTCTTCGCCCGAGACCTAAGCGCGCAGTCAAGCAGGTCCAGTCTCAGCAGAAGCCGACACGGACTCGACCTACCAGTGGAGAGAGACTAATTACCTTACCAGCAATTAACACTGAAATTGCGAATGCACCAAGCACGAGCGAAGAGCGCAAGCCTGAAACGCCTACCATCCAGGTGTTTGCGCCTGATGCAGAGAAGCCTTTCGAAGTTGCGTAATGCTTTATTTATTTAATACCTCTTTTCTTATGATTTTGTTATTTTATATTGGGCTTCTCGATTCTGGTGCTTGGTGGTTAATTTTTTATTATTATGCGCGATGATTATGCTATGGGTTTGTCATGTCAAGTTTTCTTTTTTAGCGCTCTATTTTTGAGATATCCTTGCTTGTATTTTTTTAGATGTCCTTTTTTTTATATGCACAAGCAAAATAGGAGAAAGAAATGCGAAATGTGAAATGTGAAATTGAATTTTTCTTTTTGCCAGAGTAATATTGAATTAAGCTGAGTTGTAGTTTAGAATATGAGGTAGATAAGAAATGTGGCGGAGATTTTTTAAGACTTGATTATGAGCTGACGCGTCGTAATCGGAACTGAAACGCCGTGTTCAATATTTACATTTGTGACTCAACGGTGAAACAATTTTAGCGTGCGGCTTGGTTGTCATGGCAACCATTACGCGAGAACCAGGATGCGAGAAAGAGACAGTGCGGCTAGCAATTGCGATAGAAAGGGTCTTGCTTATGAAAGGTGTGTGCGATAGTACTGGAGTTATTGGTTTGAAGGAATATATTTCTTGTTGTTAAGTATACCAATATGGACAACTCGGATTTATTTGTTCATTGTGATTTTTAGAGAGTTTTGTTTGCTGCAATTTGACATGAAAACAAGCAAACGCTTTGTCTTTTTGATAGCTAACGCTGTTAAGACAACGGTAGATCAAAAAACCCTTGCAGCTAGCACTCTTTTGGTAATGCTTCTTGAATATTATGTTTCTTCATGAAGATACAAAATATACTCTATTACCTATCACATCATTATCCCATACACACTACGAGAATCCACCTCGTTGATATTTACGTCTAGGCATCTCATACCCCAGATCCGTAATCTCGTCCTTGAATGCCGCGTATTTTTCAGTTACCCTGGGCGCCAGTGAATCAGAAACGAGATGCTGCTTGCCATCAGCGCCTCTTACGAGCGCCATCTTCTCGCCGGCGACCCCACGAGGCGCGAAATACGGTGTTCCTTTATTCAAATCTGCGCGTCGCGAGGAGTTGCGGTTAACCGCTAATTCAATGTGAAATTCACAGTACTCAGTCCGTCGCGCGCATACCCATCTCGTACAAGGGGTTTGCTTTTTCGTGAGTGCTTTGCAGATAGCGAAATCTCGCGCGCGACCTATCTCAAGTATCTCGTCGTCGGGTTGGTCGAGATTGATTTTGAACCCGCGTGAGGTTCCATGAAGCGGATCAGAGGGTTTAGAAGGCCAGATACCGGGATTGTATACCGCGACAAGTGTCCCCAGTTGAAGTTTCCACAGTTTATCAACTTGTGGTCCACAAATAAATAAATCGGTATCGACTTTCAAATCAGTTAAAGTAATTATAAAATATCTTCTTCGTCGCCGCTCGTCTTCGTCATCTTCTTCACCAGTCCCGTCTGCGCGACGATTTTGGCGATCGATTTCGGCCTTCGTCTTTGCCTTGCGCAATCGCGCTTGATGATGTCTAAAACTCTCGTCCGGGGCAATCGACGCCGCTCGTTCGATTACTTTCTTTTCTTCTGTTGCAGAGAGTGGCTTTGGGGGGAAATTCTGTTCTCGGCGTCGAGTGGACTGGGGTTTTTTCATGTACATGATCGAACTCTTTTTGGCCACGATACCGAGAACTGCCCACTCTGCCCAAGCGGGAGGATCGTAGTCTGGAGGAACGATGTGTTTGTATAAACCAGAAACCGAAACAATTTCCTTGTCGCTGAGGGCATCGGTGACAATGGAGGCTGGTGTATACCGGACCGTTAGATTGAGATTCGAGTGTGGGTCGTAAACTTCGTCTGATTTATCTGGTCGCGCTGCTTCCTGAGGTTGTGCGGATGCCGCGGATTGATGTATCAACGGTGGAGTATCCAAAGCAGCCGACGACGACGACGACGGAGCAGAAGACGAGGTGAGCGATGGTAGTGGTGGTTCAATATCAAGATCCGAGTCCGAATCCGGTGCTCTCGATTGTGCTCGCTTCTGTCTACTCTTCAAATAATTATCCGCAAAAGACGTCTTTTCCGCAGTCGCCGCTTTCTTTTCAGATGTGCGATTACCAAAAACTATACTACCTCGAGGTAACGAAGATTTGTTTTGTTCTCTCGTCGATCGTAATCCCATCGTCGGAGCCTGAATCTTTGTCTTTTGCATTACTTCTTCATGCACTGCCCTCTCGATGCCATGCTTAATACTTGCGGTAACCCCGTTATCTTCGCGTGGTATACGCTGCCTCGAAAGGGTTACGTCCTTTGCTAATCGTCCGACATCAAGACCAAGTAGCACCCTAGTCTTGACTTTAAGCGGCGACGGCGACTTTAGAACTTGGATCTCATCGTCATTGTTATCATGGGATGGAGTGCGCTCTCTTCTCAAAGAATTAGCAATAGCCGATGAGAACTCACCCATCTTTCGTCGCTTGACGATCTCTGCCGAAAGAAATTTCCGATCCTGGGGTGATAATGTTGTGACTTGGCGTTTGCGATTGATAGGAGATGGCGTAGCTGCAATTTCTAGCTCCTCGTCGTCGTCAACGCCGGGACTCGATGGTGAAACTTTGACATTATCTTGGGAATTGTCGAGTTGTGTTGTGCTTGAGACATGCTGTGTAGATGAGGAGCGAGAAGAAGTAGAGCGCGATGCCAGTCTTTTCTTCCGTCGAAGTTCTGCTAGTTCGAGTTTTGCTTCTAGTTCTTCTCTCTCAGCTCGCGCTTTTGCTAATCGTAATTCTTGTATTCCTTTTCTCATAGTATTAGTTTTTGCTGAGTATTGATTTGGTGTGATTCCAAAAAAAAATGAATATTCAGATACCTTCTTCATCTGACAAGTCGCTTTGCCCGTCACTGTATTTCTCATTATTCTCCTTTCCATTCATTCGGTGATCTTCAAGAGAGTAGTCATCTTCTCGATCTGTTTTCATTATTTATATACAGAAATGCACATTCAGTTTTCAAATCTATTTTCAACAGTGATTCTGCGACGCGTGTAAAAGAGACACCACCAAAATAAGGGACTGTCCGGGTAACTATGGAAAGACGCGTTTAGAGTTTTTGATGATTTCTTAATAACAAGACGCGTCTTGTGTGATTTGATTAAATTGATTTTTGTACTCTTGGGCAAGATACAGCGAGACAATGTCAACGATAATAATACTTCCAGACAACAGGAAAGATGAAGATAGCTGTAAAAGCACAGTTATTTCGCTGCCGAATCCAAATACAGGTATACAGACACGGTATCTACTCACAACGACACTCAGCAGTACAACTTTATCAGAGTTGACAATGATCGAGCACTCGGATCCGCATTCTACAATCTTAGCCTCGGAGTCATCAGATGAGAAAGGAGAAATTGTGTCTAGTGGTACAGTAGTTCTAGCCACACCAATGAATCCACTGTTTTTAATTGTACCTACGCTTGGACGGTATGAGCATCAATATCGCACATGGGAAGATCTTTCTGATGCACTTCTTGTTGCATCACCGGCTTTCAAGCAACTTTTCAATATTTTAGAATCTAAAATAACTTCAATTACCGACACTACTGAACCAGCACCTGGTTTATTATGCTATAAACTCAGCGAGCAGAAATTGCTCGCCAAACTCACATCTATAATCGACAAGATGGCAAACAATTTACCAGCCTCATTGCAGAAGATACACGTCGATAGACTTTTAGCACCAGCTAAAACAGGCGGTGATCGAGCGCCTGAGGAAATTTTTAATCTAGCACGACAACGAGTTGCAGTCAAGATCCTTGCCGAACGATATCTACCTCCGACTATTGCCGCGAAGTTAAAAAATTCGTTCAGACAGCAGGACGCGATACTCGAAGAATTTGTGACAAAACTGAAGAAAGAGCGCGCAGAGGAGATGGAGAGACATCAGATGCTTTCCGCTAGCGTCAGCGCGAATGGTAAAAGGACACGATTTGAAGCGGAAGACGAAGAGATTCAGAAGAGTAAGAAGGCTGTGGTGAATAAGAAGCCGAGTGTGGGCGTCAGGAAACTTGCAAAGGCAGATACTTCTGGTATGAGCAAGCTAAGTACATTTTTTAGTAAAAAGTGAATTGTCTATTACGATTATTTGCCGTGCTTTTGATTATGTCATAAATCACCGGCAATCCTTGGTGATTTGATAATTAAAATAGGATAAATGTAAACGTACTAAAGTGGATCAGGGTAATAGGGATGTATCAGTGATGAGAAGAAGGTAGATCAGAGGGCATCTATTTACAAAGCGAAGGAGCCATGGTCGGCCCGGCGGAGGTCGGCCCGGCGGAGGTCCGCCCGTGACCCCGCAACACTGACAAAAGGAGTAAACTTAAGAAATAGAAGTAAAGCAAACGTATGACTCACCTCGGTGGTTCACTTCGAAATAAAATCGCCAACAAACGTCAAAAAACCTTGCTCATTGGCCTATCTTTCTACAACCCTCGTAGGCAGGTCTTAACATTAGAGAGTAGTCATATCAAACCAGTGACCAAAGAATGAGCATCATCTCTCATCTCCGCAAGATCGGTCGTGATTCGCGTTTGCCAGATCATCAATGTCTGACTTGCGGCAAACAACTAGGTGCAAACGAGCTTTTTTACTGCAAAAATTGTCTGCAAAGCCTGTGCGTCTGGTTTATAATTTTTTTAGACTACTAACTTTTATTTTCTTTTTTTTATGAAATCTAGGCCGGTGAAGAGTGTCGGAATGTCTGTGACTTTGTTGCGAGTCTTGCTGTGCGCCTCGCTGTTGTTTTCTGTATAAACATTTCGTTAGAAGCCGGGGCAATTTTTGCTTTCCTTTGCTATATAAAAGGATTAATAATGAGAAATCCTTGCTGTTCAGATATCTTCTCACAATTAAGTATATATATTTTGTCAATGTGTGAGTGTGAGTACTCATTTACTCACTCGCATTGTTGGATTGCTTAGTTGTTTTTTTTCGCTGGAAACTATTGAATAATGAATTGACACTATCTTTATTACTTTAATTTGCAGGGTCTATAAGTAGGCGTTTAATTCTGATTAGAGATTTGTATATAGCAAGTGTTGAATGCCGTGAGACTACGATTATAGAAGACGCGCAGCAGTCTTATCAATGGATAGAGCACCATTATACACATCGACAAGACGTGCAGCATCAAATTTTCTTGTAAATTGGACAAGGCTACGAAGCCGCACGATAACAAGATACGGCCCGACAAAGATAACTCCTCGTACAAGGCTACTCTTGTTTTGGATTTACAACTTACGCGTCCCCTCTCCGCTGCAGGTGAACCAAGTATTGTGTGTGAAACAAAAAAAAAAGCGAGAAAAAAGCAAGCAAAAAAAAAAAAGCAGAGATTTGACATTGAGCAGAGATTTGAAAAGCAAATAACTTGAAAAGCAGATAGATTTGAAAATGAGATGATGAGATAGCAAAAACTTTGAGAAATTGGTTTTGACACGACGACTTTCGAATGAACGCATCGCCATCCACGTTCAAATTCGACGCAACCTCCTTGAAAGATTGCGATTTTTTCGGAAATTGGGAATGGTCGACTTTTTTGTTTCAAAGAGATATTGGTTCAAAAGAAGACAGAAAAGAACCCTTGCGGCGTAGATTCCAACATACCACGCCGCGATGCAGACAGACAGGATTACTTCTTTTAGACAGATACCAGCATAAACAGCATACAGTAAGACAGAATCGAATAGGTGACCATGGACTTTGAAGAGGGTCAAATTGATTGAGAGCTGGGGTATACAGTCTGAGCAGTGAGTCGAAGTATAGGACTCTGTGGATCTGGTTCGTTCCAGAATGCGTCAGGAGGGGACGGCTTTGGTAAGATAATTAGTAATTGAGTATGGAACAAGGAATCAATAATGGCGAACAAGGCACGTACTTTGGTTACTTTGGTAACGTGGCCAAGTCTTACAAGGCAGCTGGACCCGGCCTAACAAAGCCGGTGCCTTAAGACTTATCTCACTTAACGGCAAAGAAGTATGTCGTAGGCGTGCATTAACGCGACCAGTCGTTGCTGGTCAGTGAGATTCGTGGACGCGAGCACACCGTCAATATATTCGTTAAGGTGCTGCTTCCACTCGTCGTCGATGTCGTACTTGCTGTCGCGGGGACTGGCGTGGCCGCGCTTCGAGGCTGCGGGGGCGGGATGAGTAGTAGATATGTGCTTCAGGATCTCGGAGACGCACGACCGGGATCCTTTGTTGCCGAAAATCATTTGTTGCTGTTACTGTGTGGATGCTGTTGAAGTCGGATGGTGACGAGCGGGAAAGGAGGAGCGCGGGAGGCAGGGGTTTAAATATTGCGATTGGAAAGACAAAAATAGATTCAAGCGATTTTATGTGGCCTATAGTAAATAGATGGAATAAACAAGGCTGACTGCATGTTTGACGTACCTTACGATAGTTCGACAAGGAGCCGGCCTTGTAGACTGCCACGTGCTAGAACAGCAATGAACAGCATGAGCCACGAGCAGCATGAGTAAGTTCTACAATCTCGCAAGAATCAAGGGAAACCACAAGATAAAAATAGAATAAAGTCTTCGAATAGAAACAAAAAACAGATGAAAGATCACAGAGAGAAAGCTCTGGTGAGCATATGCTGAATGGTTGTAGGAATGCGGCTCAGAACAGCAGCAGAGATCACTTAGTCATGAATCCTATGGAAACCAAATAATCATAAGTCAGCAATTATTTAAAAAAAAGTATAGGCCAGATTGATAATACCAGACTAAGCGATACGTATTGCGCTTCTCAATGAGGAAGTCATAACAAATTTTAACTAGATACTTTAGATTTGTCAAAAGATATGCACATACAATACGAACAACTCCGCACTTAACTGACCTCTTTGTCAGTCTAGAATTATCTTCAAATTCATGGATGCTTATTATCACTCGAAATCTGCCTGAAAATACTTCAACAATCAATCCAAAATAAATTTTGAGAAAAAAATGCAATACCAAGCGAGAAAAAAAAGAAAGGACGGAGATTAAACGTGGCCTAGGCTGTAAGCACTCTCGATCCTCTTTCTACATCTCCAGATGCGGTTGATCTACTTTGGTCAACAAATTACACGTTTCTAGTTCGCCTACTAACTATCCTTTTTTTTTTCCAATAGTTACACATAAAACATACAGTAAAACGAATAGATCAGCAGAGTAACACCTCCTGACAGTGCGGCTCGGCTCAATAAAGATGACCCATTACAAATGCCCTAACCCGCTGATATATGATCTTGACGTAGAAGTTTGATAGTGGTTTGTAGATCTGTGGAGAATGTGAGAATACGAAACAAGAGAATATAGTAATTGTGACTAATTAGGAGATATGTATCATCTACAATAAAAAAGAAATCTGATTAGAAAAAGAGCCAGCATTGCGCAATCAAAACGAAATTAAAAATGCACTCATCTATTCCGTCGCAGCCGCTGTCACCCCGTCTTTTATTTATTAAGTCTGTTTTCTTCTTTCTCCTCCTCCTCCTCCTCCTTCTCTCTGTCTTATCTCACTTTGTCTTCTCTATCTTTCTACCTTATCATATCATCACCATTGGCGCTTCTTGCTACTCAGCCTACTCAACCTACTCAAATGCCTGTTCACGCGTTCAAGCGCATCGTCTGTCACCGTCGTTGCCTCAAATGTGGCACCGTAATCACTACTCCTTATGGCTGTTACTGCGAGAGTATGTCCCATTGCTTCTGCATCCTTCTTCTATATATATATTTTTTATTGACAATTTCAGAATGCACATAGCGATTGGACTATAAATCACTACTCTCTATTCTATATTTTATATCAGCGCACTCCCAGTATCTTTGCATTGCCTTTCTCTATCTTCTACTCTTCTACTCTTCTACTTCCTCTACTTCTTCAACTTTTCCTACCTCTACTCATCTGACTCTCAATTAAGAAGGTTTATGTTTATGTTTGTACCTCATTTATGGTTTTTATTCCCGTATAATCACTTGTGACGGAGTTAGGGCGTGGCTGTATTATTTGATCTTCTATGTTTATGCTTTGTTGGCTTTTCTCCTAATAAATTTACGAGGCAACTTGATCTCTACTGTACGATTCCTCTGACGGACTACAGAATCTCTATCGTCCACAGTTGAGAAAAATTACTCAGAAACTATTCTCTATTCTTTGCCCAAACTTGCATAATCGCCTCGCAACCAGTGAACTCAATGCGTCAGCGTCACATGGGACGCGCGTTGTTCAATTAAAGTTTCTCGTGACTAAGATTTCAAACAGAGTAAGATTAATGAAATCTATTTGACTTATACCCAAAACTCCATCCAATTAATACCAAAATTTAAACCAAAATTTAAACCGAAATCCAACTATATACGAAACGAATATTTACACCCTTTTTCTCACTCAAGAAGCAAATCGGATAGCATTATGCGCAGTCGCGAAATGACTGTTCTCACTGCTTCTCCTCCGGCGTCGTCTCAAATGCGCATTCAACGCTCGCTTCATCTTCGTGCTCGAACTGGAAGTCATATCACTGAGTGTAAACCCGCACTGTGAAGGATATGAACGGTCGGTAAGCGGCTGCGGGATCCAGCCTTGTTCGACGCCGTTGACGAAATTCCAATTTCCGGGACCGACGTGCGACCAAAAGAAATAACCAGACCCTTTGCCTTCAAAGACGTCCATCTGCGCTTCAACGAATTGGCGCACAAAAGTAGAGACGGCTGAGGACCAGCTGGACTGGTCGTCAGAAACACACGAACAGCCGTCCTCAGAGCACGAACTTCCGGCGGCTGATGATCCATTGGAGAAGAAGCACACATCGACAGCGGCAGACCACTCGCCCACGTATGTCGGCATGACAGAATCCGACGCAGCGATATCATCAGCCTGTGAGCAGACATTCGACAGGTGTCCAGCGCCGTCGAGGCCAACCTGAGAGTCATCAAAGACCTGGTATCTGTGCGTGTCGATTCCAATCTGGGTTCCAGAGGCGCCCAAAGCCGAAGGCAAGTTTGACCAGTAACTAAGGTCCATGAATGCGTCGTGTATGATAACCATCAAGTCTGTGTTATCAGTCAACGCGTCCCGCACGGCCGCATACGCGTTTTTGTAGAACTGTCGCGTGACATCAACATTGTTTCCGTCCCACGAGATTGGCTCGTTAATAAGCTCAATCGCAATAACAGTGTCTGCGTACGCCGATCCAGAATATTTCGCAGCGATTGTCTTTAGCACTGAAATCGTCGCGTCGACATTATCGCCTGTCTGCCACTCGACAGACCCAGCATGTCCCGAGTTGTCAAACCCGTTTTGCGAACCAGGCGCCCCATGCAGATCAACCCAGACTTTCATGCCAGCGGCACTAGCCCATCCGATAGCCTGGTCCAAGTAATCAGCGGCACCAGCGACATAAGGCGACGCTGCACCATCGTCGAGGAAGGACCAGTATCCAATCGGAATACGCAGCGCGTTGAGTCCATACGAAGCCAACTGGTTGACAGTATCCTGAGTGAACCAGGAGGCCCAGTGAGCCTGCAAGGCGTCAGAAGCGCCCGAGCCAAGCGCAGAGCAGAAAGAGTACTCATCCGACGCGTCAGGTGCCTGTGCCCAAAAATCGTCACCGCCTAGCCATTGTTCAAGCACAAGCCAGCCACCGACGTTGATACCGCGGATAGTAGAAGGAATGGCGGTGTTGCTACTGCTGGCTGAGCTAACTGTTGACGATGAAGATGTAGATGTCGAAAATGTGGTCGCGGCCGTGGATTCGAATGCTGCGGCGGTGATGGCGGCCGCGGTGGTGGTGGTCGCGGCCGCGCTGTCATAGTAGGAGGTAGTTGTTGCGTCCATGATGCCAATGTCATAGGTAGTAGTGGCATCGGCGTATACCATAGTTGTCTGTTCATTCGAAGAAAACGAGGAGGTGGTAGCTGCCACTGCAGCAGCTGCTGAAGAAGTAGGCGCGACATAAGCCTCAGTGGCAGCTGCCGGAGTATCGCCAACATCAGAAACATAGACAGTTTGAACAACTGTAACAACCACGTCGTATTCGTCTGGTTGAGCCACTGGCACAGCTAAGACGAGAAAAGGGAGGAAAGCCATGGCCGTGAAGGCAGTGGCAGCAATTGAAGCACAGCGCATGACGCCTGTGGTTTGTACTGAGTGTTGTGCCGAGTCTGAAGGGTTGAAAATAAAAAATTCGCAAACAGCAAAGCGAAGAGTGTATACTTAGACGAAATGAAGAGCAGCCAGGGTCCAGATGGTGGATTTATATCGACGACCGCAGTGAACTGGATAGCCACAAAGAAGGAGTAGCCCAGCCACGGTGCGGCTCACGCCAGGGGCTCGGTACCTACTTAGGTGCATGTGGCTGGTGACACATCCGTGTGGCTGGCGACTGCTGGTTTGCGACGCGCGTCTTGCCCAGCGTGGACTAAATAAGCAGTGTTGTAGGAAAAAGACCAATTTGCTTGACAGAACAAAGTTGAAAACTTGCCAGCTTGCCAATAAAGAGCAAGGGCAGGTGTTGAAAGGGGAAGGGAGCTAGAAAGCGACAGCCACTCATGGATTCTGACTGCGTCGCCAATGCATCCTGCGCTCAATCGTTTTATGTACAAAGGTATTGCGCGTACTGGCATAGATGTGTGCTCGTATAGATTTTGGCTCTACAGTCTATATTATTGCAACCAGTCACTCGCAGGCTTACTGGAATAAATCCGAGAGAACCAGGAAGAAAGTTGCCTCGCTGAAAAAGGAAGGTGCACGTCGATAGCTGGACTCTACGGCTCCGTTCTGTTTCATAGCGCGTCGCCCACATTCGCTCTCTATATTTCTCACAGAATTCACGACTCACAATCCACTCTTGGCTTTCGAGGTGTCCTGCTGGTGGTTTGTTCTCAAAATATTCGCCACAGATCCTGGAGTTTAAGCCTCTTTGAAGTCGGGTGAACAACCGCCAGCGTTGAAACTGAGCTGGCGGCAGCACTTTTTATCACAGCTTCTTCTGAACAGCAGCCATCGTATTTATTTCGCTTTACTATATTGGATAGCAGCTTGATGGTTTTTCCCTCTAGAAATACTGCCGCATGAATTTTCAATAGCAATTATATTCTACCAAGAAAGGCAACTCCTTCTACTCAGTGCCTCATACTCACAGTCACACAGACTGACTTCCTTCGAGAGACATGAAAATTGACTCAAGTCCCAGCCTCTCTTGCGCTTTCTCTTTTTCCCTTATTCGACTATTTTGCATTGAGGTTTTTTAGCGGTATCTGATCCACACTGCCGTCGACGTCGTTGTCGTTGTCGTTGTCGTCGTCGTACACTTCGCTGGGTCGGGCCCGACGTTGGCAGCACGCTTGTTATCGTGACTGTAATGACTCCACCTCTGTCTAATTTTTCTACTTTTATATTCGTTAGATATATTGCTTAACTTGTCTATTATCTCTATAAATACTCTACAATAACTTATGCCAACTCATATAACTCTTGTACTTCAGTACAGTAGATCAGCTCGTGAACAGGACAGATACCGACAGACACCTGCCTATTAAGTTTAACTTTTTGTAAATGCAAACTCTAATCCCTTCCTTTTCTTTCTTTTTGTGCCTGCATCCCCCCTGGCTTCTTGCTTACTTACTTGCAAAGCCGCAATATACCGTACTCTTGATATTATATATTACTTCTCGTTTGGTGATCATTGATAGCTATATACCTTGAGTTCAAATTGGAAATCTCGCTTTTTTAGAGAATAGAAAAAAACGCGCAACAGCAGAGCGGTATCTGCCAGATTAGTATCCGATGCTCACACTTCTCTACAAACTGAATTCCCAACTACAAGCACTATAAATTATAAGGAAATTTAATAAAAAAAATTAGAACATACAATATATTTAAAACATTGTCCCAAAAAAAAAAATCGCGTACTTGCGAAGAAGGTGATTAATCCTTCCTCACCAGGGGTCGAACCTGGAATCTCCCGCTCACTCTACCTTTGCAGATGTCGTAGGCGGACGCCTTGCCATTGGGCCATAAGGAATCGCGTTGACATAAAAATTTAATTAGACTGTGTTATCCATTTGTTTCTTTTAGTCAAACATTCAGTCAGCAATTTTACTCTCTGAACATATCAGCGATCCGAAGGGAGCTCTATTTTGTGTAAGTATATGATATTATCAGGAAACGCATACTGATATCAGAAAATAGGGTTGATTGGTGCAGCGCACGTAAGACAACTATATTTGCATAAACTGTGTTTTTTTTTCGTACGAAATATGCATACGAGATTTACAAGTTACGGCTCATTAGTGTCTTTTTAATTTTGTCTGCTAGTGACCCAAGAGTGGTAAATTTCACTTACCTTTATTTACTTTTATTCAGCGAGATAACAGCCTCCCTTTTACATATATCCTTTGCACATACAAAGCGCAGCATTGCATTAACTCACAGCTTCTGGTCGTGCCTGCCAAGGCCCTTTTGGCGTGACATACGCAGGGGCTATACTTTGCTGTTAGTTTAGTGACGGGAGATCACTAAGAAAACAGATGAGACTCTGGGAAGAGGGTAGGACCGCGTAAGAAGTGCTATGAAGGCTTGAAGATTACACGCATATCTATCCTTTTTATTAGAAAAATTAGAATCGGTTTAGTGTGCTTAATGTCTCTTATGTATCCTGATATTGAATATAAAAAGGGTCCAAAGTATTGAGAGAGGGAGGAATTAGAACGGAATGAAATAGAGTAGATAAAGGCCTCCTTATCGTCGCGCCGAGAACTTCGACTCCGCATATCTCCAAAGTAATACCAACACGACGGCTTCTCAGGAAGCAAGCGGCTTTGCCCACGATATGTGAATGCTGCAGTAACCCTTTCTTTTTTTTTTTTCATCTTATTTTTTTATTATTTTCATCTTTTGCTGGAAAGTGACAGGAACTCATAACCAAATCTCAGGTAGCAGAAAAAGTAAAGAAACAAAAAGGGGACAGATCAGATGCATCGGCTTAAGGTGTTTTGCTCAGACTTCCGCTTTGGCTGGTGTGACAGGACAGTCTTCCGAGTAAATGCCGCGTCAAAGAGAAAGTGATGAGCAGGAAACAAAAAGAAAAGCAAACTCTGTGGGTTTTCTTTCCTGCAAGGTACTATTGACTAAGAAATTGGAAACATAAGAAACTTCATCCCTCGATAAACGCGTTGGCTAGATTGAATGTGGCTTGTAACTGAGCCTTTTGATGTGTATATTGTTCGAACTTGAAACTCAATGTGATTTCTTTTGTGAGTAGATACTTTAGATAATTCATTTGCAGTAATAATAGGCGATTCAATATTCAGACATACACATACATATATACAAAAACTGCTATCTGGCAGCAGCCACTTCTCCTTCTTCACCGACCATACCACCAATTCCACCAACACCGGCGGCACCCGCAGATGCAATAGTCCATCCGTCGGCCTCACTGATCCACTCCTGCTTCCCTCCCAGTAACGCAACACTCCTCTGGTCTTTCTGTCCAACAAGGTACTTTTGCGCCACATCTCTCACTTCGCGAGCACCGACACTCAACAGCTGCTCCCGACGCGCCTGTCGTAAATCATCGCTGATTCCCATACTGAACAACACCATTCCTTCACTTTCCACGCTCTGTGGCGCATCAAGGCCCTGGAAAACACTCAGTTTGGCCTCTTCAAAATCTCGCTCGCTCCACGCTTTATCAACAGCCCACTGACCAGCCTGCTCCGTCACGCGCAAAGTATTCACCGGATTAGGATCGCGGTAAGAGTAATAACTAAACACACCCGCAGTAGCATTATACGCGGCTCCACCGCCATACGCGCCTCCCTTCTCACGAATCTCGCCGTGAAGGTACTTGTGCGTGAGCATACTCGACAGAATCTGCAGTGCGGCTCCATCGGCGTGCGAGTACGGTACCCCGCGCACACTCGACCCGGCATAGGTAACTTGGAATGGCATCTCGTAGAATTTGCGCACAATACCTGAAGGAGGCGTAAATCCTTGCAAAGTTTCTGCGCTTCCGGCCGCCGTCGACCGCGGCGTCGTAGGTGCAGGCAAATCGCCCACAAATTTAGCCACAAATGCGTCATTCGTACTCACCGCGTCGGCACCGCACGTAATCGCGATCTTCATTCCACCATGGCTTATCGCAAAATCAGCAATCTGGCGCAGCTTCTCACTGATAAGTGGTAACGCTGCGTCGTCGTAGGCATCTAACTCACTAATCAGATTCACTTGCTCTATGCCATTAAGCGTCTCGCTGAGTTTTGACGCCGGGGATAGTGCTGAAGCCGCCACCGCGCGCGCATACGCGTGGCCGCTACTAGCGATCGCGTCCGCCGACCCCGATGCCATACCACGAATCAACGTGCGCAATTTCTCGTAATTTTCAAAATTGGTCTCAAGTAAAAGAACATTAACAAGTCGTAGTAGTTCTCCGACATCCTTATCGAGACTGTAACCGCTCACAGCAAGATTCACGTTCCAGGCATCAATG
Organism: Kockiozyma suomiensis; assembly: GCF_038497685.1. Classification (NCBI taxonomy): domain Eukaryota; kingdom Fungi; phylum Ascomycota; class Lipomycetes; order Lipomycetales; family Lipomycetaceae; genus Kockiozyma; species Kockiozyma suomiensis. The sequence continues at coordinate 766,729 of NW_027117669.1, forward strand.
TTGTCCGGCTGCGCACGCACCTGCACACCAGCTGAGATACCGCCAGTTTTGAGCTTGATCTCGTCCTCTAGCGACGCCATGGTGCGAGCCTTTGTTCCCAGATTCGTCAGAGATTCGGCAAAAAGTGGTAGGTACGCATGAAGCTCCTGCGGTAAATCTTGTAAAGAGATCAGAGAGCGCATATACGTCAACCCATTTGTCGGCGCAACATGCCATTGTACGGGAACTTGAGCTGCGCTTTTGCTGTACTCTAAGTCAACGCGCTTCATCTGCTTGGGAATATCTTCAACTTGCAAAGTTGGCAGCGATGAGAGATCCTCCTTCTCATCCTGCTTGCTAAGTAGCTGCAGACCTAGATTATAAACGTTCTCCTTGTCTGCTTCACCCAATGACGCAACTAGTGCCGCTAATCGTTCATCCTCGTCCTTAACAAGTCTTTCACTGTAGCTTTCGGAAGGTACCATAGTAAACGAAAAGACAGGCTTGTCATCCAACAAAAACCGCTCAAGATATGATTCCAAAAATCTAGGCTTCTTTAAATCTGCTCTAAATCTTTCAATTAAAGAATTCCACTCTAACATATCCATAGGATTCACCTTATTGAACCAACCCGAAATCATACCGTAAAGCATATTCATACCGAAATTAGCCACCTTGTGCTTTCGCGACAATTCTGATTGATGCAAAATAGCCTCGACGCGCTGCAAATCGAGACCGTCTTCGTATGTCTGCTGAATAACTCGCCGAATGGTCTGCTCGACTCTCTCGACATTCTCAGCAACCACACCTTGCGCACCCACTGAAAAAATATTCACAGGTGAGCTTGAATCGAGTCCGGTATTGGGAGAGAACTCAGTACCAAGATCGGATTCAATCAACGCCTGATACAACGGTGACGCATGTCCATCAACAAGTAAAGACGTCACCACGCGCAGACAAAGACTCTCATAGACATCAGTCGTCGGACCCATGAACCACGTCAACGAAGTCTTGTGCTGTCTTTCGGGATCGCTGAGAGGATCGATAGGTCCTTCTTCGATGACACGCACATTCTCGGCCAATGGCATCGGATACTTGATCTCGGAATCTGGTGCACGAGGCATGAATGATGAAAATACGGTATCAACGTGCGCTAGGTGTTCTTCTAGGGGAAAGCTACCGTATGTAAACACTTTGGCATTCGAAGGATGATAATTCTTGGAGTGGAAATCACGCAGATTGTCGTATGTCAGGGTCGTGATTTTAGCCGGATCGCCTCCACTGTTGTTGAGACTCGGATATATACTCTCTTGAAATCGAATATAGTAAAGATATGACGTGTCAGACTATAGCCAATTAGTACCAGTTTCGCGTTCAACCTTAAAAAAAAAGCAGCAAGGTTTAGTTTACCATTTGTCCCTTCATTTCATTGTAAACCACGCCCTTGAACTGCAGCGGAGTATTAGGGTCCTTGGGATCAACGTGCTCAAGCCGCCAACCTTCTTGAGTAAAATCCAACTTTCGAAGCAAAGGATGTAAAGTTGCGTCCAAGTACACGTCTCGGAGGTTTGCAAAATCTACTTGATTCGTAGTCGCAAACGGATAAAATGTATAATCACTTGCTGTTTCCTCCATTCGTTAAAAATCATATTGATAGAATTAGTCGTAAAGAGAGGACATACCAGTCATTGCATTCATGAAATTTGCTAAACTGCGATTAAGCATTTTGAAAAACGGATCTCGAACTTGATACTTTTCAGATCCACAAAGTGTTGTATGTTCCAAAATATGTGGGACTCCAGTCGCATCCGGCGGATTGGTCTTAAACGCAATCGAGAATACATTATTGTCGTCATCGCGCGCGACGTGCAAGTATTCGGCACCCGTCAAATCGTGCTTTAAATGCACAGCCAATAAATCTAGCTCAGAAATGGTCTTCGTCTCTGAGACTGTGAACCCGTGAATTTGTGAGCCTATTGGATAAGCCTTTTCTAGTGTGGCAAGTGTTGCGAAGCTGTGGATACGTGGAAGATGACGTCGTAGAAGAGAACTTCCAGCGCTGCTTCGCGAGTGCAGGATCGAAGACAGCATTCTTTTAAGGAAGCTTTTTTCTGAATCAAATCCTGTATTCGCAAAAAGTTGATGAAACAGAAAATAGCCGCAGAATGAATGATCCAATAGCGAAAGAATAGAGAGAGAAATAAAGTTACAAATCGCGGGAACCGTCGCAAAAGCGCATCGCGAAACTTTAAAATCATTTAAAAAGACTATCGTTCTTGAAAACTTTCTACAAATAGTACAACGCATTATCAATTTGTCCTTCATATTAGTTTAACTGCTGCTAATCAACCCTGACATTCCCTGTGGACACCTTTGAATTTTTAAATTTTTTTATTGCTCAGTTTAGGATAGTGAGGCTGTGAGGCTGCAGTTGTATGCTCAAGTGAGTAGAAATGGTGTACTATTTCGTTTCTAAGCGCGATGATGTCGAAAGAGAGGTAGTCCTCTACATGGGAAAACACAAAGAAGAGAGTAAGTATAATATATATATATATATGTATACAAATCTATCATCGTTTGTGATATTTGTGGGCTAACTGCCCATCAGATGAGGACTTAATCAAGTACGGGCTTGACTCTGATCTATGGTAATATTTATATGCCTTTCAATTCGTTTATATCTCGACGCAGCTCTAATCCAAGTGTAGGTTCCATGTTGACAACCTCTCATCCGCACACGTATATCTTCGTATGGCACCAGGGGAAGAATGGGATAAACTACCAGATGGTCTCCTTGAAGACTGCGCCCAGCTGACGAAAGCAAACTCAATAGAAGGAAATAAACGCGACAATATAACAGTAATCTACACCCCTTGGTCGAATTTGCGGAAAACGAATGGAATGGCGGTTGGACAGGTCGGATTTATGAAGGATAAACTCGTGAAAAAAGTACATATACCCGCCCGAGTGAACGCTATAGTAAACCGATTGAACAAGACTAAAGTTGAGAAATTCCCTGATTTACAGGCCGAAAAGATCGAATATGCGAAGGAGAAGAACCAAGAAGCAAGGAAAGCTTTTGCTGAGAGACAAAAGAAAGAGAAAGCTGAGGCCGAAGCTTACAAGAAGGCAAAATGGGAAAAGGAGCACGCGTACGAGGATATGTTTTCAGAAGACAATTTAAACAAGACTAGTAACCAGAACCGCAGCGAGAACTGGGAAGATGATTTTTGGTAGATTTCACATAGAAATATTATATATTGCATTTAGCTCATGAGTGACTGTTTCCTGATATATGTACAAACTTCCCTCCTTCCGCAGAGCCTTACTTTGCCTCAGGCTCTGCCGACTCCTCCTCAGGTACGAGAACCTTGGCATCCTCTAGTAACTCACCAAGCTCTCCAGACTGATGCATAGCAATCAAGATATCACAGCCACCGATGAACTCACCATTAACGTAAAGTTGCGGGATAGTGGGCCAGTTGCTGTACTCTTTGATTCCAGACCGCAGCTCATCGTCCTCCAACACATTAAATGCAGCAAATTTCTCAGGGTCAAGACCTTGTAAACCGAGAATCTGAATCGTCGCGCGCGAGAATCCGCACTGAGGGAACTCTGGAGTGCCCTTCATGAAGAGCACGACGGGACTTGACTTGACGGCGTTGTCGATGGCACTTCGAGCGGCCTCGCTCAAGTACCGTGCCTGCTGGCCTTGAAGTAATCGTACAGACAGTGGCAGTGATTGAGAAGGAAAAAAGGCCGACTTAATCGAGGTGGCCGCGATAAAAGACCGCGACTGTTTGTCATCGGTTAGCTGTTCGCCACGACAAATACAGATAAAGAACGAGTACTTACCCGAGCGGTGTTGACGAAAGAGCGACTGAAAGACATGACAACGTTTTGAGGAAATTTTACAGTAACCTATAATGGTTTGACAGTATGAATAGCAAAAGCTGGTGTGGAGATAAATTGTAGTTGAGATTGGTTACGACGGATAACTTTTACAATGATTACAAAAGTTACCCGGAATCTCTTATATAAGCAGGCCTTGCTAATTTGCTTTAGACTATTGGCCAACAGCATGGTCCTGAGAAGTTTAAGGCGCTATGGGAGAACGAGTTTGTAATATATACATACATATGTATATGCTTTCTTTAGTTTTAGACCATTCATGTTGCACGGTATTGAGTACCTGCTATATAATGACCGGGTGCCAGCGTATAAGTAATAGTTTGTTTCTGCGGTCCGATATACGGAACATATATCATCTCAAACAGTCCATATTCAATCTTACAATAATCAGCTTCGCAAAACCAACCCACTAAGAGTTTTTAACTATAAACAATCATTCTTTTGGTAAACATCCGACCCTGAATGAACCGCATAGAGGCATCGTCGTAGATGGACACCATCGCCTAAGCCGCACGTGTCCATCTGATCTCTGCTCATACACTTCGTGGCATAAACACGGTTCCTCATCTTTGTCCTCTTAATCCACATCCTATTCGAGTTTCCTTCTTCGATTTGTCTATATTTATGCTGAAATATATGTGAATGTTTTTTATATGGTATCTTTTCTTTTCAGCTTCTCTGATTTGCTGCAAAGAAAATACAGCGTCTAACTCTCACAGACAAGCAAGCTAAATTTTGCCCACAATGGATCCACGTCGCCACCACAACCCAACTAATCCCGACTCTTCGCAATACACGCCTACTCATGTCAATTCCTCCTATTTTGAACTTAACCGCGGTCACCTTCTTCGTCTCAATCCAGGCGACGCGTCGCCTTTGCTCTACAGCCGCAGCCACACCACGTCACCCCTGAACAGTCCGTACGTGCTTTCGCCTCGTCGTTCGGACCCCCTACGTACTCATCGCCTGCGTAATTTGTTCTCGGCATCCACTCCCTCGCGAACGCTCGGAGGTTCGTCAACCCCTTCCAAACTTCCTGAACCGGACAATCCTTTGCGATGGCTGCACTCTTTAAAAACTCGTGCCCAGAGAGCTCTAAGTGAGAACCTGCAGACCGACGAGGAGTTCAATATCTTTATCAACGCCGAAGAGCGACGGACACAGAAAATGTTTGAGTTTTCGTCTTCGATCTTTACGCAATCCGATGACGGTAATGACGAGGAAAGCGGGAACGTCAGATCTGAGGCATTCGATACGCTAGGCAGTGTCTTGCTACAAGAGAAATCTAAACGCGAGGCTGAAATGAACGAAGAACGTGACCGCGCAAAACGTCGTCGAACAGAAGAGGAGACGGGAGACCCACGTCAGTCGAGTCCGCAAGCGCCACTGTTCAGTCCCTCGAGATATACAGAAAGCCAGCCGCATAATACAAAGAGTCCTATTCGCGTTTTCGAAGATCCGCAGTCAAGATCTGGATCAGAGTATAACAGTTACGGCGACAGCGTCAGGTCTGAAGATGACGGCGAAGCTTACGTTGATGAGAATGTCGATCCGATTACTCAAAATAATCCTGCTCCAACAGTAATGGACGAAGAGAACGACGAAGACGACGAAGAAAATGACGAAGTTGAAGAAGAAATCGACGAGTCTGTTTGGAGGAGCGAGGAAGAGCAACAACGGATATCAGACGAGGTTGAAGAGAGCGAGGACTTGAGAGAAACAGAAGAAGAAGAACAGCAGCCTGATGCTAGTGTTGTTCAAGAATTCCAGCCCGGACAATCTCTCGAAATGAGCGCCGGGATAGCCGCTGTCGATTCAGTGACACAAACGCAGGAAGGCGGGGATGACGAACTTGTCAATAAGGCTGTTACAAACACAACCAATGCAACCGATAGCGAAGGCATAAATAGCGCGCAGACCGAAGCTGTTGCATTGGCGGATATTGTTGTTCAAGTCCCACAAACACAGTCTTCTACTTCCGAGCTTTCGGAGTCAGCCAGCCCAAGCCAATCCTTTGGCGAGCAGTCCGAGATACTTGATAGTCAGCTTCCACGTGCCTTATTGGAACCTAGTTCCACAGTACAGACAGATGAATTATTTTCCTCTTCTGTTCCTCTTGACCCAGCATTATTTTCTACTGCTCAGGATAATTTGATTCATCACCCTCCTGTATTAACCGATGATGCCGAGGCTGAAGAATCTGGCGAAGACGAAATCCATCACAATGATTCCGATAATGAAGACTCATACTCGGAAGAAGCCCTAAATGCCACTGATGAAAGTAAAGGGGAATATCAAGATGACGATGAGGGAGAAGAAGTTGTTGATGAAATGTACGAAGACGAAAATAGCGAAAGTCGACGAAATAGTGTTTTTATAGATGAAGATGAGATTGACGAAGAAATTGACGAAGACGATGAAGAAGGAGAGTATACCGACGAGCAAGAGGAAGGGGGTGCGGATGTAACATTTGGAAACTATCATAATGAAGAGGAGGACGAACAGCATGATGACTCTGATAGCGAGGATTATGGAGAGAGGGAAAGTGATCAAGAAGAGACAGCAGATTATGCAGGTAGGTTTCGTATTACTGGCAAATCTCGACCATCTGGTCCATCATCCCTTTTGCGGTCAGTTCAGTATGCGTCACATAGCAATGACAAAGAAGAGGAAGAAGATGAGGAAGGAGAAGAAGATGATGACGATGATGAGGAAGAAGAATATGATTATGATAACGAATCAGAACCTGCGACATTTTACCGAGCTGGCAATTTAGAAGAAGCAGGTACCCAAGACAATGCCATCACGCTATCTAGCGACGACGAAGACAATGACGAGCCAGCTGCATCTCCTGAGCCAGCCTCCCGCTCTTCATCACCTACTTCCGAATCTGGATCATATAGTGGAGCCGATTGCGATGAGAATGAAGAAAGTTTTATCACGTCAGCTCAGCCCGAAAACTACGAGAGTGAGGCATTGCAGTTTCCTGGATTAATTGGAGAGTCTTCAGGATCATTATGGACCCCTTCGATCCCTAGAAACAGAGAAGCCTCATATATTAAACCTCAGCGAATGTCACTTTTGAGTCCAACTATTGGTTACAGCGATGGTCTCCAGAGTAAAGAAGATGAGGACCAATCGGAAAGTGAACTTGATGACACATTTCAGCATGACGATGACGAGGAGGATTTTAATGAGTTATCAGATATTAATAATGGTCATGGCGACGATAGTAGCGATCCTGAAGAAGATGAAATGCTGCAGCGAGAAGAGATTAGGAAAGAGCTGGAAGTCGAGAGGACGGAAGGCGAACTTGATGACGCACCCGAAGATTTAGCGGCTAAGCCGGCAGAAGGGGAAGAAGAGGAAGAAGAACCATTTATTGAAGAAGAATTTCAGCCTCCTTTGGTGCACGAGTCTGATTCGGATCCAGACGCACATTATCCGGAAGAGTTTGATGATTATGATACCGGAGTTACGGCGTCGGAAGATGCAAAGATACGGAAAGCTGCTGAGACTATTGCAACAACTGGGTTGCCAGCGCTTGAGAAAGGTTCAGAGGACAATGGGGCGGAAGGCGCTGCTGACCTGCAAACAGGGAAAGAGTAAACATTCATATTGTGTGTTTGAGTGTGTAAGATTAGTTTTCGCTTGGTCTTGTTTGAAAATTGTATCATACATAATATGTTAATCAATCTGGCTGTATAATATGGACTCAAAATATTTAATACTATTTTCTATAAGCAAAACAACGTTAGCAGATCTTTCAAATGTGAACTGTAGAGAGCCACTAGTGTCTGCTCAGATCAGCCTATGTTGATTTCATACACCAACGCGTCCGATATCCTTATAATAATCACAAATTTCAGCAAATTCCAAGAATCAAGCACCACAAATTCTGATAACACATTTAGAGCAGCGAATCTCCAAACTCTGATAACAATTTGCGGCGACATATTGTATACTCAAGCCATTGACATTGCTCCGTGTGGATTTATAACACATATATAGGCGTATACAGAGCAGTCCCAAAATTGAGAGGCAGTCACCCGACAAGCAAGTCGGCAAACAAGAATTCCATACGAATGGTGATCCTGTTCAAAGACGCTAGTGCAGGCCCTACCATGGCGATGTATCTTGAATTAATAGCGATCGGGCTGGCGGTATTCAAATAAACACAATCTAGACATCAAACAAGATAAGTTATAAAAACTATATTGCATTGTAGTTCAGGTTTGAGAATAGGCTGCCTTGTGGTTATGAATGAGGGTACTTAGATTATTGTCTGGTGATTATGAAGGTGGACGCGTAGAGATCAGACCTTTTACCATACATCATTGCAGATACTTTGCATCTCTAAACAAAGATAAACATACCTATAACAGAACAGTACTTTTTACTTGTGAGATGCGAATATGAGATGAGCCCAGCTTAACCACAGTCGAACGCGCCGCGTACAGAAACCCCAGCCACCTCAGTACTTTGAAAGCCACGTGCCGCTAAAAGATCTGCTGCTAAATGAATACAAAGACAAACCTGGACATCAGTTCAACTTCAGATTTATTACACGCCATTCATTATTCCTCGGGATATTTTAAAAAAAAATAGCTGATTATGTCGGTCGTTTTAGCGTCTGCCGGGTATGACCACACAATCAGGTTCTGGGAGGCACTTTCCGGCATTTGCCAGCGAACTATCCAGCATCCTGACTCGCAAGTCAATCGGTTGGCCATCACTCCAGACAAAAGATATCTTGCCGCGGCTGGTCGTACGAGTGTGAAATTGTATGATATTAAAGCATCCAATCCCAATCCTGTACGTTGAAATACTTCTTTGAAGGTCCTGATTGTTTCAAAATTAATTGAATTCGTATTGTAGGTGACGGTTTTTGAGGGACACACGAATAACATTACCGGAATAGGCTTTCAAAGTGATGGAAAATGGATGGTCACATCTTCAGAAGATGGCACAGTCAAAGTTTGGGACATGCGTACACCTATGGTTCAGCGAAATTACAAGCATCGAGTAGCAGTTAACGATGTGGTCATTCATCCGAATCAAGGTGAACTCATTAGCTGCGACGAAGGCGGCAACGTTCGCATTTGGGATTTGGGAGAGAACACCTGCACTCATCAATTAATTCCACAGGAGGATACACCTGTGCGATCGGTTTCGGTTGCGTCTGATGGATCGATGTTAGTCGCTGGTAATAACAAAGGAAATTGTTACGTATGGAAAATGGTGAACAGCCATGATACTACATCTCTTATCCCGGTCACAAAGTTTCGCGCTCATTCAAAATACATTACGAGAGTGCTATTATCGCCAGATGTCAAGCACTTGGCTACATGTTCAGCAGACCATACCGCAAGAATCTGGTCAACAGAAGGATTTGGTTTGGAGATGTCTCTTACTGGTCACCAGCGCTGGGTGTGGGATTGTGCATTCAGTGCCGATTCAGCTTATTTGGTTACAGCTTGCTCAGATCATTATGCAAGACTTTGGGAACTTGGCACTGGCCAGATTATTCGACAGTATAACGGACACCACAAAGGTGCAGTTTGTGTTGCTCTCAATGATGTTTGATTTTGATCCACTAGCTGTATTATTTTTGCATGGAGTATTAAGGTGTTTGTGATTAGTTTTTTTGCATGCTTATTTGTACATTATCTATTTATTGAGTGATTTTGGGCTATTTGCAAGTTTAATTTATAGATTTAACTCATTTATAGTTGCTATTATTTACATGCACATCGATCATTCTAAAATATATGCCGGAACTTTTGCACAAAATATGTGAAAAAAATTATACGCCCAAAAAAAGGAAAAAGAAACTTCACAGATCTTACAACTCGTCAATTCTACAACCTTATACGACAGACCCCTTCAAAGTTCAAATCAAGCTGTGTCCGATATCAATTTTCCTGAGGCAGATATATTCAAATTTTGCACGGCTTCAATTAAGAGATCATCATCCTCAGCATCAAAAATGGCATCGACATCTTCGAGTTTATTCAAATCCTTACTATAAAAGATTAAAGAAAGAATGTTATTACTTGTCTAAAAGGTCAGGAATACAAAAAGCTAAAGTACTCACTTCATTGCATATGCATCTTCACCATCGCCATAGTATGCTTTTTCAATATCTTTAACACTATATATTAAGTTAGATCAATTGCTAAAACCATCTGGATTGAGATAAACTTACTCAAACTTCAAAGTATCCCTGTACAAATGAAGAGCGGCTCTGTTTGACCGGCGAACATGGAGACTAACATATTGTGCTCCATAGCACTCATACATACTTCGCACTGTATAGAAGGAGTTAGAGACAAATCAGCAAAAGATTTGTAAAGTAGTACTCACAGGATAGCTCCATTAGTTTACCAGCAAGACCCATTCGTCTATACGTCCGCATCACAGACAAGCTAGTGACATGACCATGAGGAATACCGTCTGCAGGATCTTCCTCCATCTTCGCCAGAACGTATCCAACAATCTTAGTTCCTGAAGCATCCGTAGCGACATACGATGCCTGAGGCCAGGTTAGAGCGTGATAAAGATAGTATCGAAGAACGTAGTTTTCTGGCAAGTTCATCAAATTGGCATTTTGCATGCCTGGAATATCGGCCACTGTAGCTTGCCGAATGTTCATGGTGATATAAAAATAGAATTCTGTGTAATCTTATACTCCAACAACTTCAGATACAAACCAATCTTACTCAGATCCTTTTTATTAATTGAAAGTCATTGAGTTTTTGAAGAACCAATTTCATACTTCTGAGTCCTTATCACGTGATTTAAAGCATGACACCAAAGACGAAACATAATGCGATAGATAGCCAGGAGCGGACCATCAAATGTACAATCTTGGGAGTTGTTTCAGCTTTGACTAAAGATTAATGTTCTTTATTAGTCTTATGTAATTTTATGATTATTTAAGGACTCTGATAGATGGTCACCAGATTTCAGAACATGAGCATGTGAAGCATCGTCCTTTATCGCTAAATCCAGCAGATCTTCTATCAAAATTGTATGTCCTGGTTGTATGCAACAATATTGGACTTGCAGCTATTGTTAGTAACATCCGGTCCGTGAGGCGTGCAGAATTCGACGTCACCTTCGTGCAACCATAAATGACAATCGTTGTAGTATTGAAAACGTCGATCTCATTCGCATGCTGGCGCTCTGATTCAGCAATACTCTCTAAGCCCTTATCGGAAATTTCAGTATGAGAGACATTTAGGTCGGTCAAATGTTGGAATCCTTTATAGTCATATTTTATTTTGAATATGTACTGCAGTAGATTATCTTCAACGGAGTTGTTATAGCCGATATCTAGAGTCGCAAGATGAGGATAAGCAGCATGAAACCTGTCTATCAGCGCACAATCAATTTTGACCGGAAGTCTTGACAAAAGTAATGTGGTCAAAGCGGAGCAATCAAATATGCTGAATATTTGGTGAATATTGTCATTCTGTATTAGTTTGTGTTGCCGTAAATCTAAATGCTCCACATTTTCGAGCACAGGATTAATGCTATCAACATTGCTCTCGAAATCATCAAGTAAGCTAGCATTTGTAACCGCTGCCGGTCTCGGTAAGATATTCGAGCAAGAAGTTAACAGTTCTCTGCACGAATTTGGCACAACTGGATCTTTGTGTAGATCGGATCCTGTCAGGTCAAGTCTTGAAAGGTTATACTGGCTAAAATCAAAGGCTGGTGCATCAGCATCGCAATGTACTACTGTATGATTCAACACAAAGGTAGTCAAGTTCGGCATATGGCGAATAATTTCCTCTAATTGCTGTTGTGTCATTCTGTGTGGCGAAGAGATCTCAACTGGAGAATCGCATGCAAGTTTTTCGTTGATGCGAAGATCCGATACGTTTGGGAAAAACACCACAGAGTCAGGTAATTCTAATTTCCGATTCCAAAGATCATCAATAGCAGGCTTATCTTGCAGATTCGAATAAAATTTCAAATTTGTCAGTCGCTTGATTGAATGTGCTTGCTTTCCAACAGACTCAAAGAATGCGAGCATTGAATCAACTCTTAAATCAAATGCCTGGACCCAGGCTAGGATTGATAACACTAGAGACTCCTTCCATCCATCCCATTGCAACCAGCTTTTCATAATCAACGATAAGTCCGCTTCTTGATACCACACCGGTAAATCAGTGACATTCTGCATGAAAGCTCTGAAAAATCCTTCGTCGACGCCTGCATGGTAGAGTACTCGCAAATCATTTGATTTTGCAGCCTTTGGGGGCACTCTGTACAGAAACCGCCAATTAAGTTCAGGTATAAAATTCTGGCTTGTTATAGGCGTAACTGTATGGTCATACAGTGTCCTGGTGTAAAAGTAGATATCTTTGATCCGATGCAATGACACAAATAGCTGAGAGACATGACGCTCCCTGAAATTAGGCCACATTGCATCTGCCGTATGCCGTTCCTTAGGAACAGTGACTCGCAAAGTACCCAATGACTTGCGAACAAGCTCAGTAATAACACACAGAGGAATAGAGGCATTATACCCTATGTAGAAAGAGTCATAAGTACGCGGGTCCTTGTTAACGAAATCGCGCCAGGCCCGACAGACTGATCTGATGCGGCAGCGGTCGGCATAGTCAAACCCGCCGTAATACAGAACGCTTCCAAATATTTCAGGCGGAAGCGACCGTAATGGGTCTGAGGTCAATCCGTCCGATTTCCTGTTTGCTGAATTAGTCACTAAACAAAACTGCCGAGCTTTCATTTCGCAAGAGGAAGGATTATTACTCACGTTGATGTGACACGATCAAGATTACATCCAGTACAGTCGCAAACCATTCGAGATCAGAGGTTAAAAAAATGCAGCAATTTGTTTTCTTTAACAAATATGTATAGACCAATCGGATTCATCAAGTTATCTGATGAGTAAAGGCCCGATCAGAAATGAGTCTGCTATCTTGTGATCAGAACGCGATTGTCGTGACTCAAATGTCGCCAGAGAGAGCGGGTGACGTCACATCATCACTGTATCTGTCGATTGACTTAAACCTTAATATTCTAACTCCCAAATTCAAGAACCACACCTAATTGTGTTTTTGCTCATTATCGCATGATGGACTTATAGGGACCACCTTGCGTCCTTTTTGTCGCTATATTTCGACACCTATAATACATTCGTTTACTTTTACTGCTTACGGTGCTTTCTCTGCCTTAGAAATCTATTGATCATGACCGATCTCAGACGACTCGCAGCCTCCAGGCTTGCTCATAAGTCCAAGAAATCAGGCTATGCTTCCCTTTCACCTTCAAAGAATGTCCGCTCCGATGACGACGACGAGGACTGGGACGATAATCTTTCAATAATGTCGGACAACAGCGACTGGAGGTACGTTCTAGCTATTTCTTTGCGTTTACGCTGACGTTACTGACAGATTTAATCTAGCGTTGCTTCCAACGACACCCTCGACTCCTTTGGTACTGACAACGAGTCAGCTTCCGGCCGCAGTCCAAGCGGATCTCGACGCAAAGACCATGACACTGGCCTGGAATGGAGAGACAAGGTCAACGACTATATCGGTATTCTCTCGCTCGAGCGCAAGAGCTCCAGTTTGTCCAGTCGCGAAGACGCTTTGGCCAGGATCTGCAAAATATTAAGCTTGAAGTATGCCTGGAGAATCGTTGAAAATCGCCACAACGATCTGGAAGATGGCGTATTGAGATCTCTGAAAGGCGGAAGATCTGAAAAAGAAACTATTTTGGCTAGTCGAGGTATGTTCATTCGTCTCTGTTGCACAGTCTGGCTGGGTCTCTGACTTATTTAGTACTCTCCCTACTTGTCGTCACTGATCCGGAGAACCCTGCTTGGTATACTGGTTCGATAGTGGCTCTGAAAAGTATGATTCACAGTGTGGAGAGTCTCGCCGTAAAGACAGCATGTATCTCAGCTTTGGGGTCCATTATGTTCTTCTCGACAGTTGTTGACGAGACTGAGCTTGATCATATATTAGATTTCTTGCTCGACATTGTCACGAGTGATGGCAGCTGCATTCAGGCTACTGATTCAGATATTGTTGTATCAACTACCATCAACGTGTTTGGTTTTTTAGTTTCCAAGATGAATGATGCTTTCGATGTCGCTCAAAAGTAAGAAAGATATTATACAATCCTATCTGAGGATGTACAGTATACTAATCAAACCTATGTAGTGCTATTCCCGTATTGGTCGATCAGCTAGAATCTAGCGAAATAGCCATTCGCATGGCCGCTGGGAATGTCATTGCACTGCTATATGAACGATTTGCTGAGGATACCGCAAACTACCATACCTACGACGAATCCTCAGATGAAGATATCGAGGATGAACTCCTTACAGAAAGTAATGAGATGGAAGAAGATGAAGGTTCAGTAAAGTCAATCGGTGCCGAAGATTCAGATGATGAGGAGTTCGAGATTGCCGAAAAGCCAAAAACGTCCGTTCAATCTGTGCGCCCTCAACCTCTTCGTACACCTTCCAGCCAACCGACTCTCTACTATGACGAAGATCAGCTGATTTATGCACTCACTAATCTTGCTACCAGCTCGACAAAGCGGATAGCAAAGTCTTCGCGAAAAGTTCAACACTCTGTGTTCCGCGATATCCTCGAAACTGTCAAGGCCGCAATTAGAAATCCTGACGATGATGAGGATGACTTTATGGGCTATGAAGATCCTAGTATGGGATCAACTGTTGCCTCTTCAATTTCAAAAGCGCATATCAATCGGAAACTGAAGTTTGAAGGTCTCGTATTATCAATCGAATCCTGGGCCGCGTACGTCCGACTGATTCACATAAAACATATTCTATCAATCGGTCTACCCGTGCATTACTCTCATAATCGTATTATTCGCGTCGCATTGGACCCTCAAGGATCGTCAACGTATGAAAAAATTGACAAACCAAAACTGAAATTGGTACCATCTGGCAATGAAGATCTTGATGGCAATAATGAGTTTGATCTCGATCCCACAGAGAAAGGACGTACACTAGCTCGTAATGTTCTCAGTCGGCGTTCTCGGGAGGCGAATATCAAGAAAGCTAGAAATAACAGAGATCGTCAGCGCCTAGAAAGTGAATTAGTTGAATGGGCACCACCGGGAACCATTGAGGATAACATTGTTGATGAGTAGCAGTATATATATATATATATATATTTTTATTGGGTCTTGGGACCGATGGGAGTTCGTGGTGGATTTTGATATAATTATGGATTTTTTAATAATACTTATTTTGTTTTACATATCTGTCTTAGTATTTTGATAATCATCATTCTTCTCCATCACTGTTTTATTGGTTATATACATTTATATACATAATCTCACTTAAGCACCAAAAAGCCTGAGATTAATTTTATGTTACGCACCGAAACGCCATGGCCAAAATAAAATCGATGATTACAACCACATAGCTTAAGCTTCGTCTTCCGAAGTTTTCTTTCTCCATCCGAAAACTCGTCCTAACCTTTCGTACTTGGCACGATCTTTATCAGACACGCTAGGAGTCACGCTCTGGAAGGCTGCCTCGAAATCTTTCAAAGTCACAATAATTTTTGTCTCTTCAAGATTACCGCTAGCATCGTCAATATTGCCTTTTTCATCCTGAGATTTAAAGACAGCTTTTCGTAGTGCACAAACAGCCGCCTCACGTACCAAAGCAGCTATATCTGCACCACTGTAGTTGCGACATCTCTGATCGAGCGCCAAAATCTCAAAATTGACGCTCGGATCAATCGGAGCTTTCTTTGCCACAGTCTTGAATATCGCAGCTCGTTCTTCAGGATTCGGTAGCTCTACAAAAAGCGGCTTGTCAAGTCTACCGGGTCTGAGCATAGCTGGATCAATCATATCCGGCCGGTTAGTAGCTGCAATCACATAAATCCCTTTTCGGTCATTAACACCATCTAATTCTGTTAATAGCGTGTTGACCATTCGCGAAGTTGATTCTCTGGAATCATCACGAACAGGAACCAGCGCATCTATCTCGTCGAAGAAAATAACGCATGGCGTAGAAGCTCGAGCTCTTAAAAAAACCTGTCGCAAAGACCGCTCCGACTCTCCTACCCATTTGTTAAGTAACTCAGGACCTCGTACAGATATAAAATTCGCCCTGCTCTCGTTCGCGACCGCTTTTGCCAAGAGAGTTTTACCGCAACCAGGAGGTCCCCACAATAAAACTCCCGAAGGTGCCGTGATACCGACTTGAGCATACAGCTCAGGTCGTCTAATAGGTTGGACAATTGCCATCTGAAGTTCCACACGAATTCGCTCAAGCGCACCAACATCATCCCAAGTGACTCCAGGAATTGTTGCAAATCCTTCGCGCTTACTAGAAGGCTGGACAGTAGGCATAGCCGTCATGAAATCGTCAATCGTGATAGACAAAGGCTCGAGCTGCTCCGGAGTAAGTGTATTAGGAAATCGATCTAGAAACTGCTGGATATCGTTGATATTCTTGCGGTCTAGTATATGCTGAGCTTTTTGTACCGCTGGGATATCATCGTCTTCGTCAACCAACTCAGTGATACCATCAATTTCCATCATATCATCAATGTGTGTCACTTTACCATCTACTCCAGAATCGGATTTTTCAGCCTCTGTGGGCGTTGACTCGGCATCTGTTACTTTCTCTTCGGATTTCTTGCTGGAGTCTTCAACAGGCTTTATGACATTGAATATCCTCTTAATGGCAGCAATTCCAGCCGCAGTCGTCAAAGCATTCAAATCCGCGCCAACAAAGCCTGACGTCTGCTTTGCAAGTGCTTTAAAGTCAAAATCGCCAGAGAGCCTAAGTTTTGAGCACAAGATTCTAAGGATACTTTCTCGTGAAATTTCATCCGGAACAGTCATTTGAATCTCTCGATCAAATCTACCTGCTCGGCGAAGGGCTGGGTCGAGAGAATCTGGAAGATTGGTAGCACCAAGCACAATTACAACTTTTCCATCAGTCTTTTCTAGAGAAAGATCTACAAAATCATGTCAGAATACTAAATCTCGGATGAACTAATATATTGTATCCATACCATCCATGCACGTAAGCAGCTGTGCTACTATTCGTCGCTCCATTTCCCGCTGTGCGCTTTCTCTTTTCGGAGTGATAGCATCGATCTCGTCCAAAAAAATAATGCACGGAGCAATAGTGCGCGCTTCTTCAAAAACCTCTCGTAGCTTTTTCTCGGACTCGCCTGACATTCCGGAAACAATTGAAGGAGCAGAAATGGCAATGAACGGAATATTTAGATCCTTAAAATGATTAATATGACATCTATGTACAATAGTGCATCAAAGAACATACCCCAGCAATGGCATTTGCGAGCATTGTTTTACCACATCCCGGTGGACCATGCAGCAAGACTCCCCTGATAGACGAATTAGATATATTGAAATACGCTACATGGCAGATGTACTTACCTAGCAGGTTGGATTCCTGTATGTCGATAAATCTCAGGGTGCTCGATAGGTAAACAGACAAGTTCCTTCATATCGCTGATAACATGATCCATTCCACCGATATCAGATAATTTTATATGCGTAGGAGGTGATCGATCCTCTTTGAATGCCGTAGACCCGCCTCTCTTTTTCTTTTTAGTCGCGCCGTCTGCAGCTTGAGATCGTTCTCTCTTTTTCGAAGTCGCGGAAGGCTGTTTCGCATCAGACGCAGCTGGTGTCGCAGCCGCTGGCGTAATTTCCTGAAAATCGTCTGCATCATCGGGAATCTCTACCGGTATTATTGGTCGATTATTAGATTCCGTATTCCACAGCCCGACTATTCCTTTGTTCAAAGCATTCATGTCCTTCACATTGAGTAATTAGCAATCTAGAATAGATATTAAGAAGACGCTTAAAAATATTACCTTAACAATCATCATCTTCGATTCGTCAATATCGCTATAGTCGCCATCTAATGCATCTTCTCCAAGGAAATCAGCTTCAACCATTTCTTCCTCGGCCAGACTTTCAATGACCACCTGTAAACTTTTCTCCACAGACGCTTTTTTGAGTCTTCTAAGCGCAGCATCACAGTCTTGTACGTATTGGAGAAGGACTGACGGAGCTATTCTGCGTACTGAAACGAGTTTCTCGCTGCCATCTGCTTTGCTTTGTAAATAATCTTGTACAAGGCTCTTGACTCGTTTGTCGATTGCCGCTGGCGTAAGAAGAGGACCGCTTGTCACTTGCGAAGCACCAATACCATTCAGATTTCGTACCTTACGCGCCATCTCTAATATTCGGGAACGATATTGAGTTAACAGTAGGAATATTCAGCGTTAGCGTGGTGTTGATTCAATTTTTTTTTTGGAGGCAAACCTCCCAACATTGCTATAAACACAACCTTATTATTTCGATGAGCCCGTGCACTTCGCTTCCATCTCGAAGACATATCTTAAGTCTTCTTTTTCCGTACAGCTTTCTGCAAGAAAATTGCAGAACTCAAACTAATTGCTAGATTTATTTAAAGTCGTCATTTTTCAATCACTAAGATCTTTATCATTTCTGCCCTTCAATCTACACGACTAATCACAGTCAGAGATGGGCATTTCATCATCCCGACCATCCAGGCGGATAACAAAGCAGGACAATGCGATTCTAAATATGAAGCTGCAAAGAGATAGATTACAGCAATATCAAAAACGGATACAGGTTGTTCTTGACCGAGAACGGGATATTGCAAAGCAGTATTTGGAGAAAGGAGATAAAGAGCGGGCACTCTTGGCTTTACGGAAGAGGAAATATCAGGCACAACTCCTAACCAAGACCGACAGCCAACTAGAAACTTTAGAGAAATTGGTATGGAATTTGCAGTTATATACTACTTTGATTAGCATTAACACCCGGACAGACTCAAAGTATAGAATTTGCGCTGGTGGAGAAAGACGTCCTGTTTGGACTGCAACAAGGCAATCAAGTGCTAAAAGAGATCAATAAAGAAATGTCAATGGATAAAGTAGAGAAACTTTTGGACGAATCTGCAGCAGGAATTGAGTATCAAAATGTAAGCTCTCCCAATATTTCGGTCTAACTATTTGCAAATCATTTTCAATACTAACTGAATAATTAGGAAATTAGCGAAATGCTGGCGGATACAATCACAAACGCAGAAGAAGACGAAATAGAAGAAGAATTAGCTGCACTGCAACGGGAAGAGGTTTGCCATAAATTTCATTTGATATTTTACATATGCTCGGCAGCTAATTTATATTCTCCAGATTGCAAAACGAATTCCATCAGTCCCAACTGCGGACTTGCCCGAACAGGAAACAGAAAATGCGGAAGAAGAATCAGAAGAGGAAGAAAGAGTTTCAGAGAGGAATCGAGGGAGAAGACAGCCCGCTCTGGCTGCATAAAATTTGTATATAAACTTGGGATATTATACTGGAATTAGAGCCTAGACTGCA
The DNA here is from genome assembly GCF_038497685.1 of Kockiozyma suomiensis. Taxonomy (NCBI): domain Eukaryota; kingdom Fungi; phylum Ascomycota; class Lipomycetes; order Lipomycetales; family Lipomycetaceae; genus Kockiozyma; species Kockiozyma suomiensis. Next base: position 786,045 of record NW_027117669.1, read on the forward strand.
TATTGGTAGATCGAAAGTTTTATCTCAATTTCATGGTTTGAAAATCACGCCAATTTTCTTGGAGGATTGATTGTTTTTTTTTGGGTTGGTAATAAGTGATTTTCAATTGTACATTATATATCGCTATCCAGATTTATTCACTAAGCCAAGCTATCCTGCTGTTGACCAAAATACCCCCAAATCCAAAAGCAAATCCACCAGCTCAAAAAGGAGTCATCACGGACCACTCTCGATCAAGTAAATTTACTGTTCATCAAGCCAATCCAAAAAGTCGGGAGTGAAATAAGTGATTACAAGAGTAGCACCAGCACGTAGACATCCATAAGCAGCTTCGAAAGCAATTGTCTTCAAATCGACAACGCCCTTTTCGGCAGCAGCATGAAGCATAGCATATTCTCCAGATACTTGGTAAGTGCAAATAGGAACATCACGAGCAAGCTCTTTAGCATCGGAAATGATATCGAGATAAAAAGTAGAGGGCTTAACCATGATAGCATCGGCACCTTCCGCCAAATCACGAATTATAGCTCGTCGAGCAAGACCGCGACCACCAGCGGGAAGCTGGTAGCATTTGCGATCGCCGAAGCTGGGCGCGGAGCCAGCAGCGTCACGGAAAGGGCCATAGAGATTACCACTGAACTTGGCAGAGTACGACATCAGCAGGCATCTGTGAGCAAGACCTGCATCTAACAGACCTCTTTTAATAGCCAAAATGCGTCCATCTACCATGTCAGAGGGTGCGACGGAGTGAGCACCGGCTTTGGCGTAGTTGACTGCGATGGCAGCTAGACGACGAACACTCTCTTCCCGGATAATGGTGCCGTCTTCTCTCAAGATACCACAGTGACCATGACTCGTGTACTCGCACATGCATACGTCGCACATAATAAAAAGATCGGGACAAGCAGCGCGAAGGGCTTTGATAGTCAAGATAACGGGTCCACTCGGGTCGTCAGCAGAGGTAGCGTAAGGGTCTTTGGCGTCATCTGCGAGTGGAACACCAAAAAGAATGACAGCTTTCAGTCCTTTAGCTACCAGAGATTCAACATAGGGAACAACCTTGTTAACACCCCATCTTTCATAACAAGTCAGCAGAATTCTCGTAGATTACTAGTTATTCCGACATACCGTTTCTGCCCGGGAAGTGAGTCAATAGGAGTCTCTTCGTCGGCGTTATCAGTGACAAACAACGGATAAATTAGAGAAGACTAGCAAAAATCAGTACCAGATAATTATTAACAGTCACAAATGCGAAGCTCACCTTTGTAAGCTGTCTCTCATTTTGCCATTGCCGCAAAAGAGGATGATGATACCCGCCTGACAGAATCGAGGAGATCTCAGTTGGCGCTGCGTCCGTGTACGTCGCCACGTGTTTATTAGTGCCGTTGGCGGACATTGTGACTATTTATCAAATTATTCCCAGTCTTCAATGCCAAATAAAAAACAAACAGAGTCACGCAAAGAAGTGACTTGAATATCTGAAAACAAAGTAAACGGAAGGAAGTCGTCAATCGATTTCGGCTCTTGCTTCGGATGATTTAAGGTTTGATATCAAGCCGCACTAAAACATTTTAAGCTAGAATTACTTCATCGTACTGGATAGCGAAGCGGATCCAGCCAGCATATACAGTTTTGAATTTCTATCGAATTCGATCTACGAGTCTTTTTAGACAAGTTCCTGCTGAAAAATGTCGGGCCATAATCACGAGCATGATCATAGTCATAGCCATGGAGGTGGAGGTGGAGGCGAGGGCGGTGACCACAGTCATGATCATTCACATTCTCACAGTCCACCTCCTGAAAACATCTTCGACTCTCAATCGCTATTCAAGCACATCAATCTCGATCATGTAACGACAATGAATGAAAGCGAGCCAGATTCAGGAAGAAGTGTAATCAAGCCGTGGAACGAGCGGTATGATTCTACAAAGGTATGAGTGCTTAGTTCAGAATTCTGTAGGCATATGGCTAATGAATCCTGATCTGGATCTAGATATTGGAAAGCGACTCCGATGAGCAGCTAATAATGTTCATACCGTAAAGAACTAGGTTTATGAATGAATTTGAGACTGTTTGAGCTGATTTGTTGAAAATAGATTTACTGGGATCGTGAAGCTATATTCTATTTTGATCCGCACATCTTCAGACTCTGACGCACCTCGCACAATCAAACTATTCAAAAATCGCGAAGATATTGACTTTTCGATAGCTGAGGACCTTAAAGCAGACGAATCACTCGAGCACAATAATAGTACGTCAGATATTATGGAGTACCCATTAAAACGAGCAATTTTTTCAAATGTGAGAAGTATTACTCTATTCATACTGGATAATTATGGCGATGATGTCACAAGGATATCATATATCGGACTAAGGGGATCATGGTCACAAGTAAGTCTCTCTTTAAAACTATTCTTCTCATGAGAAACTCCTTACTAAAAGAGACAACTTAGCTTTCAAAAGATCCCGTCATTACTATATACGAAGCTGCTGCCAACCCAGCAGATCACAAAACCTTAGTCGGTCAAGAGCACTATGTTTCCGAATTTAATGGAGGATATTGAATATCAAATTTATGTTTACGGTCGTTTGAATGATCTTATGAAAAAATGAAAATCAAATTGTAAGCAACCTCGTACAAAAATTAAAGCTTGTCGTATACTTGCACCAGATCATCCTCCTACTCAAATCTCATCGTCAAAAATCCCAAATAAAAAAAACAAATGCAAAAATAACCAATAATGCCAAAATACAAGAAATAAATCAGATGGAAAATTAAAGCCGTTTCTTTGTAGAAGGTCTGTTCATACGCGCGACTCCGCGTTCGGGCGACTACTTAAACTATTCATCTCGATTGAATCGGGATCAGGACTATGAGGCCCTTCAGAGATCGCACCCGAGCCAACTTTAGCGTAAACTGCTTCCGATTGTCTTTTACTAACAGCAACCCATGCGGCAGAGCCCAGAATAATACCGATTCCAGCGATCTCCATCCAGTCCGGACTATCATTCCAAACAAGTTTCTCAAACACGAATGCAAAAAGCATTTGCAAATAGAGCATATTACCCGCTCTTCCCGCCTTTTCACGCTGCAGACCAGCCGTTAATAAGAACTGATACAAGAACCCACAAATACCAATACCAAACAAAAGAAACCATTGCCATACAGTATGAGGGAAAACAAATCCAATATCTGGCGACACAACAAGCGCAACAAATGAGATTATAGAACAAATTACAGCAAAATAATTCACAGAAATAAGTGGATGCGCTCGTTTTCCAATATACCGAATTACTGTAAACGCACCAGCCGCTCCAAAAACTCCAAGAAGCGCAACTCCTACGGCGCCCCAGCGTTGCGCAGCTGTCACCGAATGGCCGCCCGTAGGTGATGGTGGAGGAGTAGCACCTGGTTGGGCGATCAAAATTACTCCCAGAAATGAAATAATGCCAGCAATGAATTCTATGCGCCCGAAAGCTTCATGAAGGAATATCGAGCAAGCGACGCCGGCGACAGTCGGGGACAAGAAACCAATAACAGTTGCATCGGAAAGTGAAAGATAAGTCAAGGAATAGTACATTCCAAACAATCCAAAAAAACCAGTAAAGCCGCGAAGGACCAAAGCACCTCTAATTCCCTTTGGACCTAGAGGCGTATCCGGAACCTTGTCTTTGTCAATAAACGTTCACTCCTTTATAATAAAAAAAAATGCATACCTTTGTATACCACATGTACGCTGTGCAAGCAACCGCGGTGATCATCATCCGAGTAAATACAATCTGTAAAGCATGAAAATGAGGTTCTGACGTTGTTTCCAGTATCCGAGTAAATAAATTCATAGTACTGCTAAACAACTGACCAGCAGCAAATAATAATAACCCGATATTTTCATCAAACCAATTTTTGAATGAAGATCCAAATCGGCAGATGGCCTGGATTGCTCGTCCGCGGCGAGGCTGAATTGTACTGATTGGAAAATCCGGAATATCGATTGAAATATCGTGAGTTTCATTCATAATTGGAGAAGTTGCAACTGATGTTGTATCACTGTTTACTTCAAAGTATGCTGGGTCTCTAATATCAAGACTTGTGCTGCCGGGCACAGTGTCTGACAAAAGTTTGGCTGTTACATCCTCGTAATGAGAATGGCCGTCATCTTCAGTCTGTCCGCTAAGTAACTTCACTTTAGCCTGATCACTCATAAACATATAGCGCCGTTAAGATGATAAAACAGAAAGAAGATTTTATATTAATTTGTCAAAACAAAAGGCGAATGAAGTATAAGAAGCAAAATCTATGCTCCGTCGTTAGCTTCCCCACGCTTAGCCGCATAATTAGACAGTTTCAAACCAAGAACTCACTAGAAACTATATTATGGTCTTATTGATTTTAATTAAACCTATATCCCCGCCCCAAGTATATAAGAAAATATTACTCGCAAAGCCTGTGAGCTAAACAAGGAAAAGAATAAAAAAAAGCCTGTCGGAGTCTTCTCCGGCGAACCAATATATATCTGCTACAGATTCGCTATTTAGAGTTTCTATAAATCAAATTTTATTAGGGTCAGGGTATTATTACCCAGCCACGAAAGCCAAGTCGGAGCCAACTCCTGAGTGCACCGCAACCATCTAGACACTATTATAATATAACATATTCAAAATGCAGTGTTTAGGAAAATGTCTATTGTATTGATAATGTAGTGTGTAACCGTATGCAAACTCCCTTAATCGTGAAAACTTCTTCTTGCAGCAGTTATCATCAATCACCGCCTATTAATGGTCGAGTGCAGTACATGCTCTCGCATGATAGCAGCAGTACCAGCTGTTGTAATACCCAGCACAAAGCACATAATGAAAACAGCCCTCGAAGCATCCATATACGCCATCCTCACGACGGGGATCAAATAACTTGGGAGATTTCTGACCTCATCAACATTCTCTAATACCCTCTTTACAATCTCTTCGGCATCGGTTCCAAAGACGCGCTGTCTAAGCGAGTTGCCTAGTGTATTTTGGAAGACGCTGGTGGCGACCGCAACTCCTAAAGTAGATCCTGTACCGCGGAATCCATATTGAATAGAGGTCGTCACAGCCTGGTACTCATGCGGAACCGCAGCGATCAGCGCAATTAATGTGACTGTTAACAGCGATCCATATCCGGCTCCAGGCAAGAATGTATACATCCATACAATCAACATTGGCGTATCGGGAGTCAAGGTACAGATCATACCTGTACCAAGGATATAAATACCGGCGGAAAGCATGGCAATTTTGTAATATTTTCCAGTAGACCGCATATATATTCCAGAGCCAAAAGAGCCAACCGCGACTCCAACAAAATTTGTCACCAAACTTGATCCAGCAGTTGTCTCCGAAGTATCTCTAACGGCGACAAAGTATAAAGGAATAAAAAACAAAAGAGAGTATACAGACATAGTCATGAACCAGTTGCAAAAAGCGGCGCCGAAAATTGTAGGGTCTTTTAAGAGCTGCACTGGAATAATTGGTTCCTTTGCAACATATAGCTCGATATACACCCAAGAAGCCAAAATTAGCATTGATAAAGGCAAAGAGACAATAACTAGAGGATGACTCCATGGAACCTGATTGCCACCAATGGACACAGCAAAAAGGAAAACCAGAAGCGCAGCAACCAGCGTTGCCGCACCTGCAAAGTCAACGCGAGCAAGCAGTCTCTCTTCCCGAGCTACCTCTGCCTCGCCATCGAGGGTTGCATCATCATCGTCGGACTCATAGTCGTGTTCCTTCGAAGGAAGTACAAGCAAAAACTGAATTGCGAGAGTTGACAAGACAATAAGTGGAAGCTGAAGTAAAAATGCCCATCGCCAGCCTAGATGAGCATTTGCAAATCCTCCAAAAATACCACCAAGAGCGGCACCAGAACCAAACATAATATTTCCAAATCCTTGTAAGACACCTCGCTTGCGAAGAGGTACAAGGTCAGACAAAGTGATTGTAGAAAGGGCTGTTAGACCCCCACCACCTATTCCAGCCACGACTCTAGCAAATACTAGGAACCATAAATTTGTAGCCAATCCGCACGCTAGACAACCAATGCCAAAGGTGATCTAAGAAAATTAGCTGCATGATTCGCTTACTAATAAAAGATAATGCACTCACGTTGCTAAAGAGCAGTCCCGGTCGCCGTCCAAAAATATCGGTCAGCTTTCCATATAATGGCTGGAACGCAGCGTTTGCAATTAAATACGCAGTCGCGATCCACGAAACGTTTTTAAATCCATCAAACTCCGATGCAATATGTGCCAATAAGGTAGCAATAACGGTTCCATCCAAGGCCGCCAAGAAGACACCGATATATAACGACATAAAGACAATTGCAAGCTTCAAATTAGAGAGCTCACCGCTTGCATTGTTTCCCGACGAAATGATATCTCTGGTCGACGAGGAGAGAGAAGCCGTAAATGAAGAGGTACGCGACGACAGTCCACTTACAAATGGATTCGGTAATGTTGCCCGTGTATTTGATGGAAGTAATGGTTCAGTTATGTCTTCCACATCACTGTCGATGATGATAGCTTCGTGAGCTACAACCTCCGGCGGCAGCCGCGTAGCAGTCCTCGCTGGAGATGTATTACGAGAGTCTGACATGTCCTACAAATATCCAAGGACTGACTGGTTCGAAAAGTGGTGACTTTGTGACGAAGACTACCCAGTGTCAGAAGCTGGATATCAACCACTTTGGGAAGCCACCCGGGGACTCCAATACTCAATCACAAGATGTGTGATTCTGTGATTATACGTGATCCACTTTATCCCACTTTAGTTGTGTTATCAGATCAAGTTTGCGTTCCAGTTTTATAAGATGTACTTGCAAGTCAGCTGTATTCAATTATCGAGATGGCAATACGTAACTTGATTGGCTACATGCTAGTAGTATTACCATATTTTAAATAAGTGAAAACATAAGTCTATCAGTAAATAACACGAGACGAATCGGGTCCAACAGCTTCGAGAACCCATACATTGATAATCCCAAGACGAACCAATAAAAATAGTATATATAAATAAACAAAAATAGAAAACAATATGTAAGATCACAGTAAATCCTGTCACCTTTTCAAAAATTCGACCTGTTTATATTCAATTTTCGACTTGAGAGGCCAGATTGGTGCGGAGCAAATAGGCAAACCCCACTTTTTCAAAAGTTAAGCAGAACATGTAGCTGCTTGCCTCGTTCAACTCCGATCCTTTGTGCAGTATATAGCAAATGCTATATTGTGCTTTGTAGCATATTTCCAGTCATTGATTCCTCCTGTCAGGACGTTAGAATCATGAGAAAGAGAACATACCGACCAGCCTACTGTGCCGCAGTTCCGGTCGAGATTCGAGATTGGCGATTCGATCCTTATCTTAAAAAGTACAGGAATAGCAAAAACATACCAAACTGGCAAAAATCAAGCTAATTGATAATCCCACAATCATCATTGACATACATGGGTGAGTTCGGCTGTACCGGAGCTGATGATTATAGCCGCTGCTGTTGCGTTGTTCTAGACGGCGTCCGACTGCTGTAACGACGATAACATCATATAATAGAGACACAAAACACCCCATGTTCAGAGTCAAAATCCGTAAAATATAGCAATAGAACTAGTTCCCTAAAATCAATTCAAAAAAACATAGCGATAACAGAATATCCACAATCGAATCGAAAAAATGGCCGAGTCGAGGATTGACAGTCTTTAATTACCAGATTCTGACAGGCGGTGCGGCTCATCGTTACTTGATTGGCTCTCGAAACCGAGACCGACGCGTTGATCCTGCTGATCAACCATCGCCAAATTCTTATATTCATTTTTTGCTTCTAACGTCATTATATATAGATTGCATTAGATCTGCAGTAAAGGTTAATTTAATTTATAATTACGCGCATATTGATATTTCCTGACATAACTTAAGCATTAAGGCAAACACTACCGACAAAAAGAACACCCTCAAAATGCACGTACCATCCGTATTATTACATGTAATGTCAATTCTTCTCAATGCCCGCGGCCTCTTGAATACTTTGATTTTCTATAGTATCCGCGGTCCTGTCTGATACTCTTCTCTCTGAATCTTCTTTCTCTATCTCTTTCTTGCGATCTTCTTCCGCTTTAATCTTGTAAAGTCGTTCTCGTCGCCAATCTCCTCCCTTTTTATACTCGAGAAAAAGAACTGGAACCGCAAGTAGATCCATCCCAGCCACTATAACAAACGTCCAACCCATTCCGATTTTGTCGACGACGATATCGACAACTGCAGATCCTCCAGCACCTAATAAACATCGAACAAGATTATTAGCCGCAGTGACCGAGGCCGACTCTTGAGGATACAGGTCAACTAATATCACCTGAACACAAGTGAAAAATCCCACGATTGAAAGTCCAAGAAAGAAAAGGATAGTAACCGGCGCCGCGTATGAAACATTTACGCGAAAAGTCCAGCCAAAAGCAACAGTCAAGACGGCCGAAACAATAATCATTGGAAACCCCATTCTTAAACGGGCCTTCTCAATCGGAAAATCAGGATTCTGGCGCACGCTCCGTCCACCATCAGCACCATACCCAGCCGCTTTTGCAAATCTAGCAAATTCCTGATTCAAAATTTTACCGCTCGCTACTGAGCCAATAGAGCTGCCGACACCATACGGCAAAAAGCATAGACCGATCTGCAACGTATTCAGATTGTAGACTGTCTTTAATTGAGATGAAAAAGCAACCGTAATGCAATAGTACCCAACGTAAATAAAGGCGTGCCCAGCCAACACAGTTGCCACGTCTTTTTGCAAAATCATGACTACACATCGCAAAGGGTTTCCCAGCCTTAGAGGTTTCTTTATCGCAATAACTTCACTCTCATCAACTTCAGGATGCTTCTTGCGCTCTAATTTTTGCAATAGAGATTGATTCCATCCTGAAGCACGGATGCTTCCATTACCAACAATTGCGCGTCCGGTCTCCGGTAGCCACACAAAAAGAACGGCGACCAACGAGATCCCTATAGCAAAAAGAAACCAAAATGACGCTTTCCACGAGTCAGCGGACCGCGATAATAAGCCGCCGAGGACAGGCGCTATCGCAGGGGCAACCATGACTCCTCCAGAGAAGACCCCCATATAAAAGCCACGTTCGGAAGGAGTCGTGATATCTCCGATCGTTCCTGCACCGATCGCAATAGTCGCCGACGAGCCAGCCGACTGAACCATTCGAAGCACAAGTAAGCCAGCATAAGTATTTTGCAGCGAGAGGGCAAGATTGGCAACAGCGTAAATTGATAAAGTTAGCAGATACAATGGCCGACGTCCGAGTACATCTGCAAATGAACCCCAAACGGATGGTGCTAATCCTTGGAATATCATGTATGTGGTCACTGTCAAATTTATCTTCTCAACTGAGACTCCAAGGTCAGTAGCCACCTGAGTGATTGAAGGAAAGTAAATGCTGGTAGAAAATGGAGAGAGAAGCCCTGTACATGTAGCAGCTGCGCATAAAGCACGCTTCTTCTGTGGTGAAAAGACAGAGTATGGAACTTCAGACGCGGTAGTTGTCATCCGTGCCACAGGTGAGTTCTCGACATCTTGAGTCTCCTGGTGTGCTGTAGCTGATTGTTCAGGAGGAGACAGATCCCCTTCGACGGTTGTCCTTATTGTGTCTAATATCTGCTCTTGTGCAGGCATTTGCGCCGTATCTGGCAGATGATGAATTGAAGAGCCACTCATCTGACGATTCGTAGTGTAGCACAAGTTGGGCAGTGCAGCGACTCTTACACCTGAGAGGCCAAAAACCACTCGCCTCGTCTTTAAACGGTGATGTGAATGCTGAGTTTATACGACAGCTGCCACCGCCGCGGACATTTTACGATGCGGATATATTATCACGTGCGGCGGAGTTTATTTTTCTAGAGCCGTCGCGATAAGGACCGAAATAAGCGGGGCTTCTTCAGAAAGTAATTGGAGAAAAATGTCGCTCGCAATGTAATTAGAATTAGGCAAACAGAAGACTGTCGTATAAAATCATTGTTATCAACTCGCAATTAAACCTTCACTTGGCGAGCACAGACACGCGCCACAAGTAAACTAAATTGAGTCCCGCCACAGACGGGTGAGCCACGCTACGTCGTCGGTTGTATGAATTAAAAAGAAATCTATGTTAAATTCGCTACCTAGTTCTGACCTTCCCTATCTTCCGTCATCATCTTCCTCATATCCAGGCCAATGGAATTGCTTTGCAATGTCAAAGTACACATCCATCATTTCTGCAACCGAAGCGCTGTAATCCGAACCTTGAATCATATTTCTCAGCTTTTGAGATCCTTCCTCTTGAACCAGCCCCTGCATCGCTTTTATCAACAGCGGGGAGAACTCCTTGAACCAGCGATGATCATATGAGGTCAGCTTTATCGCAGCATGTAGAACGTTTATCGGCTCCTTCTTCTCCACGTAAATTTCCATCAATCCTTTGAGCGCCTTCGCTGAGAATCTAATGTCCAAAGCGAGATTATAAGCCTCGGCGGCCTCTTCAGTGTGCCTCATTCTAACCGCAAGAGCACCTAGGATCTCCCATTCTCGCAGACTCTTCTTGTACGCAAGTTGTTGGGCTTTGTAGTGCGCAGACTCGGCACGCCATAAAGTATAGACACGCATATCCTCATACATGACCATAAACAGATTATCAAGCCATCGCTCGCATAACCGTTTACTTCGAAATGTGGTCGAGGATTTATCATCCTTGGCTGAGGCAGCCGCAGAAGTGGTATGATGTCCATCTTCACTTCCCTTGACAAGTTCTGCATCAACACTGCTCTCTGGCTTAACAATATTTGGCAGTCCTTCTTCATCATCAACGTCAGCAGACGACTCTCTTCCATTAACCGCAACATTAGATGCATCGCTATCTGCGCGACTGTGGTTATTCAGCTTCTTCAAGCTCGATGTCTCAGTTTTCAAACTACGATATTCCTCCTCCATGATAAACACCTTGGACCGATATTTCAATAGCATATCCCACCCAGTCTCATGGACAATTTCAACTAACAAATCGTATGCTTTGGCAAACGTTCCACGCAAGGATGACGCAGGTAGACGCGCAAGAGCTGGATCTACAGTCGTCGTCTCTCCCTCGCCAGCCACAGCGTCGTCGACGATTTCTTGTATGATTCCTTCAGCAGGAATGGGCAGGTGCACCCGCTGAGCCACGGGCATTCTGTGAAGATCGACGTTTTGATATGGAAACATTGGACATGAATTCAAAGTAAGAAGAGCCTGGTAAAAATAATTAGCTGGTTTCATAGTTCGTAGAGTTTAATAGAAAGTACGTACCGATTGGAAATCTTGCTGTTCAATATAAACCTTCACCAATCGAGCCCAGGGAGCAAATTCTGACGGAGCTGAATCAACAGCTCGCTTGGCTGTTGCAACGGCAAAATCAAGCCGGCCTTTCGTCATACAAAATTTTGTCTGAAGATCAAGCAAATTTGGATCGCGATGAGACTCTTGTACCCCTTCATGAAGAAGCTGAACCGCCTTGACTTCCTCATCTACAACATTTCGTTAATATCATAAGCACCGAAAAACGCCATGAGCCAAAAAAACTCACCCATTTCTAAGTAGCATCGAGCAAGGAGGGCAGAAAAATCAAAATCCTTCTCTCTAAGTTTCTCTAACAGATTGACGCCTGCATCATAGCTTTTTGTAAGGTCAAGGTACTTGAAAAACGCAGCGGTAAGATTATTCGAAATGAGTGTAGGAACTTGAACTTCAAGTTCAGATCCAAATTGCCAACCTGAAAAATAGGGCAAATTAGTAAATGCCATAATAAATCGAATCAACAGCATCATACCCCGACTAAACATCTTTGATGCTGCTTCTAGAAACTTTTCTTCTGCTTCTCGATTCGGGATGGGATTAAATCTTCGGTATGCAGTGATATTGTAGTCATCGTCATCAGCAAACAGAAATGCTCGGATTACCGAGCAAATATAAGTTTCTAACATCAACTGTTCTGTGACCGGGTGCCTAAAACAAACATTTTTGTAAGCTCTCTTGATCTCAAATCTGAGAACAGAAACCAATTTACTTTTCTCCTCTCTCATCAATTACAAATGCCTCAACGGATCCAGGAATATGAACGCGAACTCGTAAATCAACTCTCGAAAGAGAATTGTAGCAGCTGTACGGTTAGTCAGTATCTACCTGAAACGACTCTGCACTAACGACTTGATCTTACCAGTAAACTCCGGTTTGAATATTCCAGTGTTGTACTTTTCCAAACCAAATCTGACCTTCACCAGGAGCATAGGTAAGTGTGTTCATATAGGCCGCAATAGAAGCAGAGGAAGGGTCGATGCCGGTAACATAATGGTAAGTCCCAGCCTTGAACGAGTAAAACAGTTAATTGAATGCTCTGCCATTGAGCTGATACAGCTAAATCATTTTTAAAGCAATTGCTAACCTCTTTGACTCCAGTCCGAGCATGAACTTTTGTGAGATGAACAAGATCGGGCGGTCCTAGCGAGTGAAATGACGATAACGCCTGTGTGCGCGCATTTACTGCTTCGCCGATCTCAATCTCTTGGATCCTGGCAGAAGCCGTCAGTAAGAGTCCATAATTAAGCAATTCGAAAGCAAATTCAATGATGGCTCGATGGTTGCAAACACTAGCACAAAATAACATGAAACATCGTTTGTATTTTAAGACGCTTCGATGCAGCCACGTTCACAACCCTGGCTCTGTTCCTGTTCAACATCAAGGGATTGAAAAGTACTTACTCTGGGACGGCAGTCTGAACCATAGTTCGCAAATATCGAAGCTGCGTAGATATTCGAGGAAAAGGGATGCGAGAGAGCAAATAGCAATATCTTAAATCTTTGTGGTCTCGAGGGGTACCTGTTCAGTCGCAACGCGAAGATACGAAGCTGATAATCATTCAAGGGTACTGTACCATTATTTACATCTCTCAATCATTATGTTTTAAAAGAATATAATGGACAGATTCGATCAATTTAATGCACTTCACGCTCAATATAAGTGATTTTCCGTATTAGGATATTTAATAGAGTTAGACAATACACCGCATTATCCACACTTTTTGGTTTTAATTTGTCTAGGTGTTTCCCAGGGTGTTATGATATAAAACCATTCTCTTTTCTAGAAAATACAAGATATAGACGAGATGTCGGCTTGTCTTCGCATTTTCTGTTTTAGCGTTTTGCCCAGCTTCACTAAATAAAGATCTTCTCTTAAAACTTGCTAGGTTTATATGATTAGCTGGGTGTTCGACCGGCGAGTTAAATGTTCTAGCAGCAAATCGATTAGTAGCACATGAGGGACATGGTGAGGCTAATGACGAGATATTTTGCGCTAATGGTATATTAAACTGCTGCCCATAATTCAGAGAAATTTGAATGAATAATAGTAAACGTATTTTGGCTGACTAGTATTCAATTGCCGAGCCCAATCGAGAGGCATAGTGCTTGTAGTTGCATAATATTGGGTATCTTAACACCCGCGATAATACTAAAATATATCCGTACTTCTAAACCAGGCATAAACCTGTAGCAAGACGTGGACACGTTCGAAACTGTGGCGAGAAAAAATTCCCAATCTGATGCCGGACTACTCAAACTGTTCCTTCTCCACGTGTATTTAATCTTTCAGTTACAGTTGCTCATCTATGGCGTATTTTCTTTAGTTTCTACTCTCGGGTACTTGCTATCGAAAACTATAGGTTTTCGTTGGTCCCAAGTATCTTGCCTTTCGGTTCTCGTCGGAGTCACAACATCTCAACCCCCTTCTTTCAATTCCTTGTCCTATCCTCTCTCGCTGCTCTTCACGCCAGCATAAGTTAATATGGCCGCTGTATTTGCGTTTGATGAGCCTGATATGGACATGGAGTCTAGCTTTGCTCGCCGCCGCTCTGTCTCTTTCGGCTCGCGCGACGAGCCATGGGCTCCTTTAACTATCGAACAATTGACAAACGGATCAGATCACCATGCTGGAGCGCACGGAATACCGATAATAAAAGAAGACGATGAAGACATTACGAAAATCACTAACGGCATTGCGCTGATGAGTGGCAGCTCTTTGAAAAATCATCAGTTTTTGAATGAGGCAGCCATGGGCACCTCTTATTCAGTGGATATTCAGTCAGATTATATAGCAAGCAATCTCGAACTTTCGACAAAGCGACGACTTCAAGTGTCTGATTTTGAGTACATCAAAGTCCTTGGAAAAGGTGCTTACGGTAAAGTGCTCCTTGTTCGCGAGAAATCTTCTGGGCGGTTGTATGCTCAAAAGCAGTTAAAAAAGGCATCTATGATGGTTCGTAAGAAACTGGTCGAGCAAACAAAAACCGAGCGTGCTATTCTAGAGTCTATTCGACACCCTTATATTGTTAAATTGTTCTATGCTCTGCAGGATCAACATAGGCTATATTTATTCTTAGAGTACGCTCAAGGTGGCGAATTATTTTCGCACCTTGCATCAGAAAAAATGCTCTCAGAACCAGTTGTATCCTTTTACGCGGCCGAATTAGTTCTTGCACTGTCGCATCTTCATACAGAAGTTGGTGTTGTCTACCGCGACTTGAAACCCGAGAACTGCTTGCTCGACTCTCAAGGACACTTGGTCTTAACCGATTTCGGTCTCAGCAAAGTCTCGAGTGACGGTGGCGAGTGCAAAACATTTCTTGGAACCCCAGAGTATATGGCTCCTGAAATATTACTCGGCAAGCCGTATGATTTCGCTGTCGACTGGTGGTCTCTCGGTGCACTTTGCTATGACCTCTTGACTGGAAATCCTCCATTCACTGGAAATAACTACAAGCGTATCATTGAGAAAATTCAAAAGACAAAACTGGTTCTGCCTTACTATATTACAGCTGAAGCTAAAGACTTTTTGACGCGTTTACTCCGAAAGGAGCCTAAGAAGCGTCTAGGAGGCAATATTCCGGATGATTTAAAGGCTATTCGTAACCACCGCTTTTTCCGCAAAATAGATTGGGCAAAGCTTGAACGTCGAGATCCAGATATCATTCCTCCTATTGTACCTATTATCACGGATCCAATTCTCGCAGAGAATTTTGCCGACGAATTTACTTCTATGGCTTTCAGTCCTCCTGGAAACGGGTTGGAAATCCCAGGAGTAGAAGATGAACGTGGATCCTATCCTAAAGATAACATTTTTGAAAATTTCACGTTCACGGCTAGCAACAGCTTTATTGAGAACGCAATGCGTAGCTCTAATATAGCATAAGCTAGCTGTTCGTACACAAGTTTGCAAATTTTTTTTTTTTCACTCATTAGAATTTTATGTGGAGTATTGGGCTGTTTTATTTGTGTTTATTATTATTATTTTCACTTTTCACTACGTGATCAGCTTTTTTCATGAGGATATTGCTGGCTGTGTATTGAGAATAATGGGCTCTTTTTGTAATTACATTTCGATTAATATGGGCTTGATGTTAATACGGTGCATTCGCTGTAATAGGGGATAGATTTTAGGGGGCATTATACGGGTTTAAACAATAAAACATTTAGAAAAGTCTATCCGGTGACTCGATAACACATTGCAAATTTAAAATTAGGCTAAACTAACTTATTCTAATAACAACATGATGAATAGAGCTTCAAGTTAAACTCGCTTGACTCTCAAACAATACAATCCAGAATTCCAAGGCTCCAAATACAGAAATCTAACGTAGCTAAACCCAAATTTGCCTACCAAAACATTATTCGAAAGATCGGCTGACCATCAGTGCGAATAGATCCTCATGGTAAAGGAAATTTCAACTTCAACGTATCGTCTAGCGAGCGAGTTAAAGTCAGCTACTAACAGTCTTTGCATATTGATACTAAACGTAATCACTTACTCTGATGCCGTACAGCATAAAAAAACCCAGCAATCATCTCGACCTCGCGAGCAGGCTGTGCGGTAAAATGTCGCTTTATAGAAGAAGCAAGTTCATCCTTTGTAATGCGATTTCGGTGCTTGTAAGAGTATGTACGATGTCCGACTTTACCATTTAATAGCATTCCAAGGTTCGATATGGAAGACTTATCAGGCATACTGTAGGAAGCTCTGTACTTGCGCAGTGCGCTATCGGGGAAAGTCTCAAAATTCACCTTGTCGCAACACATTAGCCATCATACTTCTTCAATTAGGCTTCAAACAGCTTAAAATCAAATATCTTACCGGATCTAAAGGGACTCCGGCTTCCTCCGCAGTTGCTGCATTATTCGCTGTAACGACGGCACTGTTAACCGGTATAGCAGCGGCGTTACCCGCCGTCGCTCCACGCTTCCCGCCAGCTACGCTAGCGTTGTGTGAAACTCGCGATGATGTATGCTGAGAAGGTCCTGCCATCTACTATTTCAAAAGATAAATGCTGATGTATTGCTGTAAAGCGCAAGTACAAAAAGCAGTATTGTGAAGTGAGTTTGGTGAAGCAGTAAGGAGTTAGAAAGCACTCGGCGAGCTGGGTATGACCGCTATTAACGATGCCCTAACCCGATGAGGGAAGATCCTACTAAGCCAGTCTATATTATAGAATTTACAAATTTGATTTAATGGATCGAGGTTTGAGACGTGCAAGTAAATAGATAAATAATGCTATTTGAGTCCTTAATATTGCTATTTGAGTTTTTGATATTGCTATTAGCAAGTACAGAAAACTCCCATGAGCCGTTCTTAATAGTTAGTGCCATATATAAATACATGACCTGGTAAAAAGTCTTTCAAAATGTTTGAGTATAATAATTCTAAGTCCGACCGGTGGATATAAGTTGTGCGATAGCTTTTGCTCTAAAGTAATAGTAAGAGATATGAAACAAGAAATCAAGTAAGAGAAATAATCACTCACTCTTCCGTCGTGATGACAATATTATTTCTTTCCATTGCAGCTTTGACTATCAAAAGCTGTTAGTCGCCAAATGAGCAATATCGTAACAAATTTAGACTGTTTCACATACGCGCTTGCATCGACTCACTGACTTCCTTGTCTCTGAGCATCTTTATCATCATCCACGCACTAGGCTGTTCATCCGGTAAGGCCACTCCTTTTTGTTTTATCACTCTCATAGTATTTGCCAGACACTCCATAACCTATCATTAATGTCAGTACTATTCAGCAAAACTAATAAGATACGTAAGAAACGAAAGAAGCAAAAGAAGCAGGACAAAAAAAAGAAGAGTGGGGATGTAGTAATCACATACTTCTGGACTAGATGAAAGCTTTCTCATGATACTCGAGTTAAGAATAGCATCAGTAACTTGCGATGGGTTTGCAGTAGCATATGGTCGCTTCTGCGGTAAGAATTCGTGTAGTATTAATGCTGAAGGCAGAGTAGGCCGGCCGACGACCTGGAGAGACGTGAGAGCACTTATAGTTGGTCGTAGCCGACGAAGGTAGTTGGTAGCAACTTTAGAAGTCATTGCTATTCTGTAAACAGCTTGATCAAATAGACTAGCAATAATTTCGCGACTAAATATGCACCGGAGTTTGCATGGATTGATCAAACCAACGAGAAAGGACGAGCTCAAGATAGGTCATGTAGAAAGTTTCTGGAAGCTGGAGTGCAATTACCAGCATAGTTTACATATCAAACTTTAACTTCTATTCTCGCGAATAGGCAACAACCATTTTGCAGTAACTACAATAACTTTTTGTGTAAAAAAATGTCATTGGGACTAAATTGTAATAATTAAAGTACTGTTAGGTGCTACAGTGCTATAAAGTAAGGAAAATATGACGGGTTATGGAGATAAGCAAGAATCTAATTAGCTAGACCAAGAGCTCACCGAGGACATCATGTAGATCCGCTTTTAGTGTGAGAATATACGCATATAGATTTATAGAAACTCCATCGCTTCACAAATTATTCTCCAAATGCAAGTATGTCAAAGCTACGCATTTCTCAGAGCATCGAAGCCGAAAATCCTAGCAATAACGCGCTTCCCGCGTCGGTTCCTATCGACCCCGGCTCTGAATCCTCATCTCGAACTTCCATTATCAGGTGTGCGCATTTTAGACCTCACAAGAGTCTTAGCTGGTCCTTATGCAACGCAAATTCTAGCTGATTTAGGGTACGCCTTATAAATTGAAGCAAGAAACTAGTTTGATACTTGGATATTGACATAATTTATCTGGAATTAAGCGCCGAGGTCATCAAGATTGAACACGTATCAAGGGGTGACGATACTCGCAGCTGGGGTCCTCCTTTTGCCATTAATCCGAATAATCCCGATTCCCCTGGCGAAAGCGCCTATTTTCTTGGAGTTAGTTTCCTATTTTTTAAAGGCTACGCTGCAAACTAATCATAACATCTGTAGGTGAACCGGTACGAGTTGCACTTTGATATATTCATAATACGCAATTGAGCAGTCAAATTAGAAGATATTAATTATTATCTGCACAGAAATAAAAAGTCAATTGGTTTGAATTTCCAAGATAAGCGCGGTCAAGAAATTCTTAAATCACTTATTTGTACAAGTGACGTTTTAATCGAGAATTACCTGCCTGGAACCCTTTCTCGCTACAATTTGGGATATGAACAACTAGATAATGACAAAATCATTTATACTAGCATCACGGGATATGGACAGACTGGACCATATAAGAATCGCGCCGGATACGATGTCATGGTTGAGGCAGAGATGGGTCTTATGCATATTACTGGCGAAGCAAATGGTCCACCAGTGAAGGTTGGTGTTGCAGTTACAGGTTAGAATTCTTTGGAGGAATGAAAGAGGTTCTATTTGAGCTAATTGGCAATTGTAGACTTGACTACGGGGTTATATGCCGCTAATTCCATTATGGCCGCGTTACTAGGAAGAGCGAAGACGGGACGTGGCCAGTACATTGATGTAGCATTATCTGACTGTCAGGTATGAATTATCATCAATTTTCGTATTATATGACTTCAGACTAACTTGATACAGGTTGCAACTCTATCAAATATTGCCTCCTCGTGCCTGATTTCCGGAAAATCTGATGCGGGTCGCCAAGGCACTTCCCATCCCAGTATTTGCCCATACCAGGCCTTTCCGACTAAAAATGGCAGTATCATGATTGGCGGGGCAAATGACAAACTTTTTGGTATATTGTGTAAACTGCTTGGTAGAGAAGAATGGACTACAGATCAAAGGTTTAGCACGAATCCTCTGAGAGTGAAACATCGTGAGGAACTGGTACCGATGATCATCGAAGAGACGTTGGATAAGACTACTGAGGTAAGAAGATGTGCTTTAATCGATACTATTCTTTAGCTTACAGACAACCAGCAATGGCTTGATATCTTTGAAGGAAGCGGTATAGCTTACGCTGCTGTTAACGACGTTCAAGCCACACTGAATCATCCTCATGTGTTGGCACGAGATATGATCGCTACAGTTGATCATCCAGACTGCGGTCCTATAAAGATGGTCAATACTCCGGTAAAGTATTCTGTTGCACAGCCTTCAATCCGAATGGCGCCTCCGACTTTGGGACAGCATACGGATGAGATACTAGAGCATGAGCTAGGGCTTAGCAAGAATGAAATCGCAGAAATGAAGCGCAGCGGAGTCGTGGGATAAATCTAGAGAGCTATTTGTGAGCCATTAGACATTTAATGATAAAAAACTGGAGAAGACATAAAGTCGTAGAATAGTGCATTCTGCAATTCGGCATTAGTGACCATACGGTGCTGCATATATGCATAAATAGGGTTAAGATTCAGTCCTCCTGAGTTGAGTTTGTCAATGCCAGCAACTGACGTCGATATTGAAACAGCACAAATATAGTTGAGTTGGGGAGGCAAAACAACTACTGACAAATACTGATGATTGGTTGAGCTTTCTGGTAATACTTGTTTGCTTCTTTTGAAATTTTGGTATCATACTAATTTTTCTTGAATACAAGCAGGTCTGAAAGTTACTAGTTTGCTATCTCATAAATTGTCCGATATATCGTCATTCTTTAGGAACTATTAATGGTCGCATATATACCGTTTTTCGTCTATAACCCGGATTAATCTCAAATCAAGATGTCATCAGGACCTGCGGGATATGCTCCCCCAAACATGTTCAGTAGGTCTTCATCGGACTCTGCCAACGCCTCCGGTCACAATGATGCCGGTACTGTACAATTACAACCTTATTCGCCCGCGCAATCGCAGTCATCTCAGTCTGCACTACTACAGCATCAATCTCAGTTGAATCACTCACAACTACCGCTTCAACCTTCAATACAACAACCTCCACAGACCGCGTCAGCTCCAATAGCCGAACAGTTAGGTAATGGAAGTACAGCTATATCTGCCGTAGAGCAGAATCCGGCATTATCAACTGCACAAGGACTGGAAGCATTAGCTCCGGTTCGCAAACGAACGACTACTACTAAAGCCAGGAAACCTGGTGCAAAGCGAAGACCCAGGCGGTCCAAGAAGAGCGTAAGTGGAATCCGACCTTTCACTTGCTCTATACATTTTTGTTTCTGACCAGTATACATGTCTAGGATGATGAATCAGACGAAGGGTTTTTATTCGAAGGCGTCGAAACAAAATCTGGTCGCAAAGTCCACAAACCGCAGCAGTTCGATCCGTTAGCTGATATTGATGGTAAGCTCCGAAAGAGTGCCGACCGACGCCTGCTCAGCTAATGCTAAATCAAATAATATAGGCAAAAAAAAGTCGCTATTTGTGCGACGAGACTTACAAATATGTAGGGTCTGCCAAAGAGGTCATAGTCCCGATTCGAATCTGATAGTGTTTTGTGATGGATGTAATGATCCATACCATCAGCTGTGTCATAGTCCTCCAATTGGACGTGAATATATTGAAGTGGCCGAAGCACAGTGGTTTTGCGCTAATTGTCAGAACAAGATTGCTGTGCAAGAACCTTTGGTGACTGGAATGACAGGAGCTTCTTTGACTGCAGAAGAGGTAGATATCATTTCTGCGCATTTACATGGCGTTTCTTTTCTAATTTTATCTTAGAAACGAGTGTATTTGCTCTCACTTCCGCCTCAACATTTGGTAGACTTATTGCTTATGGTAGAGTCTCGTTATCCAGATATTCCAATATACTCGCCAAATACAAAGAAGATTCTTGGCCAGCGGAAAGGAACCCCTGTTCTACCGCTATTGTCTAGGCCTGGAACCTTGACACCTGTGTCTGGAGCCAATACTCCGAATGCAGTTCTTAAGCCTCATGACTCTAAGCTTATCGTCCCTACCAATGAACTTGATGTAAATATCTTTGGGTGCAGTTAAAGTGTGTTACTCCTCTAGTTATACTTACTATATTCGTGTTTAGGATACGACGCCTTTACCGGGAGCCGGAACTCAAATTCTACCAGAGACGCAGCAAGATGCGCAATACATGATTGACGACAACACGAGCGTATTTCACCATGTAGTATATAACGTCGCACCAGCACTATCAGCACCACCAGCACCACCAACACCACCACCAGCGTTACCACAGAATTCCTACGGCCAAATTCCTCCTTCCCAAACTCATTTTTTACAGCAACAGAATTATGGCAATAACCCGATGATGAACGGTCCTGGTAGCTTGACAATGACTTCGTCTTCCTAGGTTTCATCCTAAGATGAAATGAGTTTCATTGATTACAAATGTACATAATTGTGCAAAATGCTTACAGTTAGCATGCTGGTTATTAAAATGGCATCAATTAGTCGTATTTACAGATGGACCATGTAAATGGATTTATCGCAAAGCGTAAAATAGAGGCATGTATTAATCAATCAGATTGCTGCCAACAGTGAAATCTGTGACAAACTAAGCTTCTGCTTGAACATCGTCAACTTTGTCGATAATCTCGGTCTTTTGACCGTCATCCACCTGCATTTTTGAATCTTCTCCATCCTTCAAAGCCATTTCATTCTCTCTTGTATAAACATCTGATTCTTTTGCATCCTTAGCTAAGAATTCTTTAGTAGATGCTTCCTTAATTGCCGCTGCTGCGGCTTCTAAAGCCGGTATCAAGGGCTTGATAAGCGCATTGGCGCGAGATATGACTTCCTTCTTCGTTACGCGAGCGGTTCGAGGTCGCCCTGATGCTGTTGTGGCGGTACTACTTACATTACCCGCAGCGGCAGTAGTAGCCTCTGTTGTAGTACCAAGAGATGATTCCGTATGTACAAGATTAGTTCCCCCATTCGCTGCAGCTGGTGTAGTTGCAACGATCTTGGAGGCATCTGGAGGAATTGGCGTTAGTTGCTCTGATCTGGTTGGAGTATTATTCGCGGTTGCGTATGCACTAGGGGTATCGTCTCCAGACTGCTCGGTTCCGGTAGGCGTCGATGGAAGTTCGACAGTAGTTGCAGGAGGCGTCAAATGCTTCGACTTTTCTTGTAATTGTTGCTCCAACTCAGGTAGTGAGAAATAAAGTCTGAGATAGATACTCGCAAATGTATCATCAAGCCCTAATCCAGCAGTTGAAGCAAATCCAACATTCATCTTTCGCAATTCATGTGCATCATAGAGATAATAAAGCGATTTTGGAGGAGGTTTTAGGGTCTGACAGCAGCTTTCCAATCGCGCTGCTTTACTCATGAACTCTTCAACAGAAATAGCAACTAAATGAGTTTCAAGATATCGCTCGGGAATATCACTCAATCTTCGTAAAACTTCAATTATCGTCTTGCAGACATATTCCCAAACCTCCGCAGGATTGATCGTGACGTGAGTTAATTTTCGTAGCTTTCGAGAAATCAAACTTAGAGATTCTAAATCGTTATTCCTACCAAGAAGATCGACAAAATATTTCGTGTAGCGATAAGCATAGTAGAAATGTCGGCCGGCTCTTTCGTGTTCAGGACGCCAGATATTCATAAATGATTTCGCAGCTTTCAGAGAGCAGAGACTAAACATTTCATCTTTGGCTTTAACAATATCTTCAAGACCCCTGTCTGCTATGACAGCAATTCGATATGTCGGACGATGGTGCCAATGTTTCTTGTCCGCCGTTCGAAGCCGAACTAAGCAGCTAATTATGGCTGAATAAAAATCTTTACGCTCGGTAATCGTAGATTCCGATTCTTTATAAAATTGACTCTTTGCAAGAAACTTGATCGCCGTCGCAAGGTCAATCGATCCCGAGAAAGAATATTTATATACCAACGATAGAAGCCTATACTGAGGCTCGAAAATGGGATCTCCTGACGGCGCTTTGTCTGGAGTGCATTCCATTGCTTTCAGATTGCATTCCAAAACTGAAATTGGATCCGCGTTTAGCTTGCCCAAGCATTTCGCTTCCATATAATAATTCTTCCACTCAGATGGATCGCGTTTGCTTGCGTGATGAAACATACTCAAGCTGAGCTTTAATGCTGTTGTCAACTTTACCTCCTGGTGTGCAGGCTTCATATACATCCCCTGTATACCGCTGAAGTGACGCTCAAATTCTGAGACATGATATGCTGCCATTTCATTGGGCGGCCTAGTAGATGCATAGAGGTCATATCCAAAATCTGTCCAGAAAGTAGCCAAAACCGATTCTGGAGGAACGATGGTCTCATTTCGTAACAAAAGACTGAGAGCGAGAGAGTAGCACAGTAGCGCTTTGCGTTGTGTGGATGCAATTGTTTTGCGGTAGTCTGTATTAAGCTTCTCGGCACTCCAAGTCAAGTCATCTTCCGTCTGAGCATCATATGTTTGTGCCAAACCGTACCAAGACTCAAACCGATTGGTATTACAAACCAGATCATGCTAAGCGATGTTAGTATACGGAACTCAAATTAAATACATATAACACAAACCTTAAAATATCGTATTGCATAGTCTAAATCCTCTGTGCGACCGGCAACAGTCCTTTTTCGCGATTTGTATTGGGCAAGATAAATCTGGCCTTGGAGACAATAAAGGCCAATCAAAGCAACTAATGATGCATATTAATTCGAGTTCGCCAGAAACTCCCAATGTAGATAACCTACCAACAGAATAGTCGCTATGTACCGGAATTGTAGAAATTGTCTCTAAGCCCTTGAGAGATCGTTGCAGCATTAAAGGCTGAATGGACTTGGAGAGATATGACTCAATGATGGCTTGATTGTAGTAAATAGATGCTGAAATAGTTTTGTTAGCTTCAATAGCCTCGCACCTCAACACTGTTATATCTCTTACATTGATCGCGGCGAGGTACACCAATCACCTCACAGCATTTGTCTAATACAGATTTCATATCAGCTTTTGGAACGTTAGATTGCGTATTCTTCTTTCTCATTGCCAAAGACATTATCCACCCCGCCAGTTTCATAGCATTCTCTTTGTCAAAAGCAATCGGAGTAGCTTTATGATCATACGGAAAGAAAGACTCGCTTCCCATGGTCAGACCAAATCGGCAATGAATGCACTGAAGAAGTTCGTATTCTGTTTCAGAAGGTCTGTCTATTCTCATAATCTCGGTTTGAAGAAGCTGCAGAAATATTCCCTGAGAGGCAGTACAATATTCTCT
Source organism: Kockiozyma suomiensis (assembly GCF_038497685.1). Taxonomy (NCBI): domain Eukaryota; kingdom Fungi; phylum Ascomycota; class Lipomycetes; order Lipomycetales; family Lipomycetaceae; genus Kockiozyma; species Kockiozyma suomiensis. The sequence goes on from NW_027117669.1 coordinate 810,525, forward strand.
AGTCCCAAGTTCCTCGTGAAGCGCAAATATAAAAATAAGTAGCCTGGTGTCGCGCGCATAAATATCCGTTATTGTCTCAGTAATTCTTCTTCGATAGCATAAATACAGTAGACTTGAGAAGTTAGTACGTTTGCCATTATCATCTATAAGTAAAGTAGGGCATACCACCAGCTCTGCACCAGCATTGCTCTAAATCTCACAGCACACCGGTTATAAATAGAATGTTCAGAAGGCGCATCTCCTGCTGCAAGAATTCCATCCTCGTGCAATACGTAAACATGAAGAATTCGCAATAAATCGACTAAAACATGAAAAGTCGAAACTATTTGCTCTTCGGATAGCGAGTTCATGTATTTATCGTCTGACATAGCCAATTTCGCGGCTTTGGATAGTAATTCTCCTGCCAGAAACAGAGATTTGAACAATACAAACGACCGATGACTAAAGTCTGATTTCTCATAGTGGTCTCCCTTAAGATCGTTCATAACAAGACGAAGTTTAATTAGTATGCTTTCAAATGCCTTTATCCAATCATTTGTAGCTTCGTAAGACTGCCGCAAAAGTGTCCACAGGTACAAGCGAAACTCTGTAGACGAATTACCCACGAATTGTTGAACAACTTCCACATCGACATGGATCTTTGGCAACTGATTCTGACTGTTGTGCTTCAAAACGACTTCCAACAACTTGATCCCTTCCTCAGGCTCCTGACTGTTTGTTGAGGCTTCAAAAATGCCTGCAAATAAAGACGCCGCATCCAGTTGAGATTTTTTTATTTCGAGAGCTTCGGCAGATATGTCAGGAATGAAACCTGTGTTGGGAAGTTTAATCTTAATTCCAGCGGCAAACATATTAATTGTTTCCCTAAACGTATCGAACATGACAGAAATATCCTCGTGAGAGGCTCCGACTGCTTGCTCAAAAATAATAGTTGCCCACTCAAATCTAAGCCACAAAGTCTTGTCAACTTTGCTCGAGTCAACCGAAGACAAGATATCCATCGTAAAAAGTCTCCAGCTGCACAGCCTCTCTCGATATTCACTGACATGCGATTTCTCGCTAGCTATTGCTGATTGCTGTTGACTGCAATCAATAAAGTCATCTAATAGAAGCTCGAAATATGACTGAGAAATGCTAGCGTATTTCAATGCCGACGACTCAGATGATTTTACAGATTCTGCAATGATATACATCATTGAGTCGTAGTAAAGAGTAGCCATTCTCTTTACAACCTTAGTCAAACCAGAGGGCCACTGGTACTTTAGAAATAGTTCAGTTCCATCCTCCCGAGGAAGCAAGAACCAATTTAGCCACTCAACAGCTGCTTCTGATAAAAACATGGATGAGTCCCTTGGTAGTGATTTTCCCTTATTGACTACAGTAATGAAATCCTCGACACCAGCAGTTTCATCCAGAATATCTAACTCTTTGGTAACCGGCTTTGTCATAGCAATATCTAATAGGCGGGTAGCTGTTGCTGCAGGGTTTTGAATGCCCTCGCCGCGTAGAAAAGTCTTGGTCACAGAGTCTTTGAGATGGTTCAGATTAGCCATAAAATCTCTCAGAGGTATATCATGATGTGAACTGGTTTCTGCTTTCTCATTAGATGCAGCCGCCAAGTCTCCAAATTGAACTCCTAAAGGCTCAAACAGGCGATCCATCTCGTTAAAAAATTCGTGATCATTTGTAGTCTCGGTATTCGACTGCTCCTGCGCGCGAGCACGAACTCGTCTGCTCGACCTCTCGCCCTCAATTTGATGATCAGAAAAAGATTTACGCTTCCTTCTTCTTGACGCGTCAGTGTCGCCTTCCGGAGTCTGTTCAGCGTTTGCATCGATTACTGTATTTGTCGAATCGGGCTTTGGTGGTTCAACTACAACATGCTCTTCAACTGGAGCCTCATTTTTTTCCTTTTCGGCATCTAAAGATATATTGATAGTCACTGATTCTGAAGGGGCATTTGTCGAAGATCTTTTGGTGGAAAGTTGAAGTAGCATTTTTCCAACAGCAGTCCAAGTCTTACTGCTTACAACAACTTCAGCCTTTCGAGGTACGTCATGTATCAATGATTCGGATATAGAAGATTCATTCTGAATCAATGGCTGCAGCCATTTAGGGGTTCGCGTGTTTGCATCCATATACTGTTGAACAGTGTCTGTAAACTGCATGCCCTCGAATTTTTTGAAAAGCGGATGCTTCAGGGCGTCTGTGTCTCCCAAATCACACAGCAGCTGTAAAGGCGTCAGTAATTCTTTCTGCTATATGCACCAAGAGGAGCCTGATCTTCGACATACATTTCTGAGAGTATTTATTCCGGCAAGATCATCTAACTTTATTGGTATTTCAGGCATAAAACCATTTTGGATGTCAATGTCAACAATATTGTTACTTATTACACTTTCCAATGTAAATCTAGAAAGTCGCTGATGATTCATGGCAGGTGCATAAGCCGCAATTTTAAGCCAGAAATCTGTGTCTTCAGATTCATGAATCATCGCCTGATTGCATAAATTCTCGTTAGTTGAGATGATGAATAAAGATGAAACTTTGAGATACCTCAGCAAATTCTGCCATGCCCTGAACAAGTCGTTCTCGTAGTTCACTTGTGCTTAGAGCATGGTGACTTAATTTGATCCAGTCAAGAACTAGCTGGCCGTGGTTTTTATAGGCGAGATATTTTAAGCGATGCACTGCAGGAGGTATAACTCCAGTCTAGTAAGTCTATTAGTAAATACATTCGACTTCTATATGCGTGTTCTAGTAAATTCGGGAAGCGCACCAGCTCAGTAGAGAAAATGTAGACCTTAAAAAGTTCGTTATAGGCATCTGATGCTTCCGTCCATTTTTGATCGTAATGAGCTTTCAATGCCTTCTGAAACAGTTTGAAAGCCTCTTCAATCTGAAAGTGTATATAGTTAATACTGAAAATTGAGAATATGATTGTGAAGTAGTATGTCGCACCTGAACTTCTCTAATGTGATCCTCTTCGTCGGAGACGTCGCTGTCGTCAACATTCAACGCCGTGAATGACGCCTACAAAAAGTAAAAGAATTAGCAGCAATAACAAAATGTCAAATGTTTGCGATAGATCATACAGCAGTTTCTTTCTCACGCTGCATTGCAGATCGGAGCGAACAACTGCTCAATACTGCAAGCTACAGCAAGAGGAATTAGCGCGTAGAAAGACAAGCTCGCGTGTAGATATGAGCCGCACACACAAGCCCCATTTATGATGACAATGAAACAGACTTTTGGCGAACTTATGCCGCACTGTAAACAAACAAAATGAACGCCTTTTTCAGACAACTGTTCTCGATCTGCGCCCTTCTGAGCCGCTTAAGATCAATTTCTCTTTGCGCTCGTTCTGTTAGCTCTAGTTTGCTATAATATTCTCAACTTGCCAAATTGCTGCTGAACCGCTGTGCATGGTCGTTATCTCTCTCATTTAGGTCTAGTTAGCCTCGCCGCAGTCTATGTTAGCTTGTGCCTGAAATTCCCCTGCGATTTGGCACTACCAACAACTTCACCGCTTCAGCTCCGGCTTCTCGACTCCTCTTCCCCCTCTGGAATTGGCAACATACCGCCGACTTTTGCTACTGATCGCAAGTCCCAACTTGTGTGCCTAAGCATTAGTAGCTGCTCTACGGTTAGTCCGTAGTCATGCCAACCGAGGACATTTCTGGCCCACGCCCTCAGCTGCTCAAACCGGCCAACGATATATCTCCTCGAACAAGGGGTTTTCCTAGTAACTCTGCTCGTATGTCTTTGGCCTTTATTACTAATCCTCGCCTCGTCAAATGCATAGTTCTAACTTGAATAGATAACACTAGCCAGTCGGTTCCAAGAGCCGCTTTGCGCGGCACGCCTTCGAGAACAAAAGCTGCGCAACTGTCTTCGCGCCCACGCGTCATTAGTTCTGCAGTGAAGCAAAAGCGATTAGAAGTTTCTCCTTCTACTCCGCTGAGCTCAACTGGGTATGGATATTTCTATTTGCTGCACTTGATGGGCTGCGCTAATGTGGATGCCTCTAGCACTAGACCTTCCCTGTACAATGCTCCCAAAAGCGTTTCCTCTATTACTACGCCTCGGCAAGTTACTGCTCGCGACACTATTGCTCCTGCTACTCGTATACCCTCATCGTCGACTTCGGCCTCAAAAAGATTTGCTCAATCGTCAGCTCCGGTGACACCACGCGCTGGCTGGAATCGATCAACGGAGCTGCCGTCAACTACTGGTCGCATTGACTTTAGTGCAGAGCGTGAGAGGTCAAAGCAAATTTTGGCTCAGTCAAATGCTAGGGTGAAAAAGGTCAGAGAATCTCTTGCTGTTTCTGCTGCAGTCGAAGCAAAGGCGGGCGCACCGCGTACTACGCGTCCAAGGCAGACGTTGTTACGGGGTACAGCTAAATCTAGTGGCACGCCATCGATAACGCGGAAAGACTTGCCGAGGCACTTACCTACAGCCGTCAGGACTCCATTATCGTTGAGCGAGCGCACAAGCTCTGTTGTCGGGGCATCATACTCGCCGTCAACGAAATCTGCATCAAATATAAATACATCTACATCTCCTCTCGCACCCAGCAGTCCTGGAATATCAAATTCGACATCTCAATCTCGCAATCGCACACGGATCACGGCTACTAGTGGAGAATCTGATCAACTACCAACATATTCTCGCGGTTCTACGGGTGCCACTCTAAACACAGAGAAGTCTGCTCGACCTTTTATAGCCAGTCCTGTATCATCGCCAGTGATAAGCTCATCAGTTGCACCTACCACTCCAACTTACCATGGTCTTGGTAGCAGAACGATAAGCCCTGCTGATCGCAGACTAGGAGTTTCTGCGGCGTCCAAAGAAGTGTCTGTAACTTCTTCGGCTGAACTGGCAATGAACACACCTCAATCCGCGACTGGAGGAGAAAGATGTTTTTCTAGTAGAGCGCTGAAGTCTTTCACTCAGGACGCCAAAGTATCACCAACCATAAAGAAAGTCCCTTCAGTTGAGAACCAATCAGATTATCTTGCGACTCAGCGACGCACTCAGGTGGTACCAAGCTCTACTGTTCCTCCAGTTCCACCATTACCTGACAGTACAGTTAACGGGTTTCCGGATTCTGCTGATAAAAGTCGGGCAAATACACCGCGAGATAGTCGCAGCCGCAGATTATCTACATACTTACAAGGAAACGGTCCATCAACTGAGCCTCGTCGTCAATCACGCCTGTTTACTACAGCAAGCAATGAGAAGCAGTCAGATCTAGCATACATGCCTCCTTTGAATATAAGTGCTCTTCCTTCTCAAACAATATCTCGAGTCAATGCTTTGCAGAGAGCTGCAGAAGAAAAAAATAATCACTCTAATCAAGAAGGAGAAAAACAAACCCACGGTTTGCTCTTTGGACATTTTGGAAAAAACTCTGCCGATCCAGACAAGGCAAACGAGTCGAAAAATCTGGGACAACATACGAAGTCGGGATCGGGATCATCTTTGCATTTTCTGCTTAAAAAGAAAAGTAGTACTTACCTAGACGAAAGCAGTGGTAGAAATCAAATTTTGAGTGCTGCAGAGCGCGAAGTAAGTGCATTAGATACTCTATCTTCGCATTTAGAAGTGTCAGAAAGATATATAGGACATGAGCAGAGTGATCAAAGTAAAGACAAGTTATCATTGCACAAAGATATGCATGCGACTTCACGTGCACTTCAGATCAACAGCTCTTCCACACCGTTGTTACCACCAAATCGGTCGTATCCACATCTAAGATCTACCCCGAGTTTGGGCTCGATGCGAGTTTCACCTTCCTCGATCCCAGTCTTGACTTCAATTCCGCAGTCCAAATCTATGAGCAAGGAATTGACTCTGGCCTCTTTGCAGCCATTGGATTCTCGGGACAGCAGTTCATTCCCGTCTCCCTCATCTACTTTTGACTCCCCAAAGAAAAGTCTGAATCTACGCAACCCAATTTCTATTCGCACGCGCTTGGGTAGAACATTCAAGAAGCAGACCATTAATCACAGAGACACCCCTGAGCCGGATTTGTTCATGTCTTCACCGCCTCCGATCTCCTCTCCTCCGCCACTACCGTCTGAATTTCTGCGCCGTCAAGAAGAGCAAGTCGACGGCGATACCGAAGAAGGGACAGATCATTCATTTAAGTCTACGCCATCAATTACGTCAATTGATTCGTCGAACTTCCGTAAACCCAAACTTGAGAAGAGCGCATCTGTGGATTCCAACGCGTCGTATTCGTCTATTCCCCTTCCGCCGCCTCATATGAAGCTGCAACCGCCAGATTTCTCCAAGTCTAATCATTCTTCTCCGAGAGGGAGCCCTTCTTTAAAGTTGCTTCACCTGGCTAAGCCAAAAATCTCCGCATTAGTGGAACGAGCTTTATCCTCAGTTTCCAGTTCTGCAAACTCGAGTACTACCGATTTGCTCCAGTTCCAAATGAAAACAGAGTGGATACCTGAAAATCATTTGATTCGGGATGAAATGGACCAAGCCGCGGACGAAGAAATGCGACAAATTTGTAATAGGAATAGCAAAATGCGAGATTCGGCAAGAGAGTTAGCTGAATATCGAAGAAATCTGGGAGTTCCTACTGATAGTATGACGGTATCACTGGCTGTCAAGACGCAGTCGTTGAATCTATATGAAAAAGGCGAAATTCTTGACTTTCGTGAAGTGTTCTTTTGTGGAAGGAAAGGGTGCCAAAAAGTGAATGGAGACCTGACAGCTTCGGCGATCAACTTTGGATTTGATGACGACAAAGGAGACTATCAATTAGTAGTTGGTGATCACCTGGCGTATCGGTATGAGATCTTGGGATTACTAGGAAAAGGAAGCTTTGGTCAAGTAGCAAAATGTGTGGATCACAAGACAGGAGTTCTTGTGGCCGTGAAGATCATTCGAAGCAAGAGGCGGTTCCATTCACAAGCGCTGGTGGAGACTAAAATTCTGAATGATTTGAAAAAATGGGTAACTATCTAGTAGTGCATTACTTGGAGTACTGATGGTGTATTGACGAATATGTAGGATCCTGATAACAGCCATCACGTCATTCGTGTCACTCATAACTTTTACTTCCGCGGACACCTTTGCATTTCTACTGAGCTACTCAGTTTAAATCTGTATGAATTTGTCAAGGAAAATCAGTTCAAAGGATTATCTTTAAAGATCGTCCGCAGAATTGCGAAGCAAATGCTACTTTCTTTAGTTCTCTTGCAACAAAAGAGCGTTATTCACTGTGATCTGAAGCCGGAGAATATTTTGCTTACTTCTCCAGATTCTGCAGAGATTAAGGTTATCGATTTTGGCTCATCTTGTTTTGAGAGAGAAAAAGGTGAGTTCTATATTAACGCTTTTCTATATTAACGCTTCATTTTATAACATAGCAATACTAACATATATTCAATAGTTTACACATACATTCAGTCCCGATTTTACAGATCGCCTGAAGTTATCCTTGGTATGAAATACGGCTTATCGATAGACATGTGGAGTTTGGGATGTATTCTGGCTGAGTTACATATGGGATATCCGATTTTTCCCGGAGAAGACGAGAAAGAGCAGCTTGGTTGTATAATGGAGATCTTTGGTCCACCAGAGCCCTCTTTGATTGAGCAAGCTACCCGGGGAAAGTTATTTTTTGATCCTTCGGGTAGACCGCGCCCTGTGATCTCGTCAAAAAATCATCGAAGAGTTCCATTAACAAAAAGTTTATCAGCTGTACTGAAGACAGATGATGTGGCATTCAACGATTTTATTGCAAAGTGCTTGACCTGGGACCCGGAGCAGCGATTGACAGCAGATGGCGCTGTTTTACATCCTTTTATTTCCGGTAAGAAGATGGAACGTCCTCCTGCCTTTTCACGGACAAGCTCAAATGAGTCGGGTATAGCTCCAGCGAACAAGATCTATGGCGGTTCTGGAAGATCAAGCTCAAGCACGACTACTGGTAGCGGGCAGTTTCGTGTTATTGGTTCGCGGCCATTGCCTGAGGTTCCTCGCGTTCGCCAGAATAACCAGAGCCCGATTAACAATGCCCATTTAGCTACGCAAAGAGTTGTCTCGGCTGCGAAAACGCCTTTGGTTATTGCACGAAACACGAGAGAAACAAGTGTATCTTCGGCGTCACTGGCAGCTCGCCCTACTCCGGAATGCGCATCGCCTGCTAAAAGTTTTACGAAGTTTTCCGCTGTTAATTCTCAGTCGGGACCAATGAGCTACAAAGGCTCATTTTCTCCACGGAAAATTTCATCGTCAGCTATTCCACAGTTGGGTTCTTCTAGAGCAAGACAGACCAGTCATAGTGTATCGGCACAAACCACTGGTGACTACTCTGGAATCAGCGGCGGTGTTTCTACGGATAATTTGAATCAGCTAAATAGTGCGATTCTGAGATCGATGGCTAGGGATGTCAGCGCAGGGAAGATCTCGGCAATGACTGTGGATGATCAAGCAGATTGAGATAATGCAGATTTTATGCTGAAATTTAAGCAATGGGGACTAGTTTCGGCTGAAAAATTAGAGCGATAGTGGAGTATCTTAGGAAGATGGTGCATTAGTAGTAAAGCATTTTTAGCATATGTCGTTTGTAAACATTACAGTTCGTTCTATTATGGCAGAAATTTTAATTTAATGAATATTCTCGCTACCCTACATGACTTCCCGTTCCTCTATTTTGAGCTTGGCTATCCTTATAAATACATGCGACAGCATTATACAATTCCATTCTGAACGAACACCACACCTAACAAGCAGCATATACGAGCGCAGTGTCTAACCTATCCAGAAAATCTCTTATTTTTTCAGGCCTCTGCAGTTTCGGCTTCAGGCTCGTCTGTTTTCCGCTTTTTGGCTGGAGGTTGGTCGGTCTCGGCCTCTTTAGACTCTTCAGTCTCAGGCTTAGGCTTGGGCTTCTCGCTATCTTCGGTTTCTAGAAGACGAAATATTAGCTACGAGTGACTTAAAATGCTTAATTAAAAAAAAAACTTACCTTCTTCACCATTGGTTTCTTCGACTTTGCCTTCAGCTTCTGTGGCTTCTTCCTCTTCCTCTTCTTCCTCTTCCTCCTCTTCCTCTTCGTCGCCATCAACGACCTCCTCTTCTTCATCGTCGTCTTCTCCGGATGATGAAGCACCACCATCGGTGTCTTCATATTCCTCTTCCTCTTCTTCCTCGTCATCAGATGGAAGAGCCTAAAAATGCAATTGCAAGTTGTTAGTCAATAGATCACGAACTCCCCACACTCCGTCACAGTGAAAACACCAATGCGAGCAGATGCAAACAAAATCAAGGCCGAATCGTACCTCGAGCTCCTCCTCGGGATCAGCACGTTGGCGACGAGTGGTCATTTTAATATTTGAAGTGATGTAGATAGGAAATGAAGGGAGCGCTGAGATATAGGGTGTAAAAGAGAGGAGCTGAGATGCGGCGTGGACAACTAGGCGAGGAAAGGGATGAGCGCGATGAGCTCGATTCACAATTAGCTGAATGCGGCAACCATATCACCGCATCTCAGCAGATCCCCTTATGCTCTTATAACTGCGCAAAATGATTCAAACCTATCTATTATATACTCAAAATAACGCGTAAATTTTATTCTTAATAGTAAAAACTTTTAATTTACTATATAATAATACTTTCAACTGCAGCAGAAGGATTCCGCATATCCGTGGAACTATTTCTTGATTGATGCATAATTAGGTAAAATCTATATAGTAGCGTTGCCGCAGCAACGGCCCGCCAAAAAAACTCGCCCAGCCACGGGAAGAACCAGCCACCCTTGCAGGACCCTTTATTTACGCGTTTCTAGTCGCGTAAATTATAGCCAGCCACGTAAATTCGCTGCTTGACAAAACACTATCACCGTTCACAATGACTTCTGATGCATCTTGTATTTTATACATTCGCATCAGACCTTGTTATCATGAGCGACAGATATCCTCAAATTGGCACTCGCGCCCACAACGATGTTGCATATCGACCGTATCAGACGGCAAGGCCTACCACCCTTCTTGTGCCACCTCAGCTCTCATCGCCGCCAGAAGTTAAGAGAAATTCCAAAGCAGCCAAGAGGTTCATTCCATCAACTTCCGGAACTATTGGAGCTATTCATCCTGCTGCTCAAATTAGTCCAAAGAAAAGTCTCCATAGAGGCAATCAGCACCACCGACATCTATTCGACGATATTCCCGCGGTTCCCTCAACCCTCATAGAATTTGACGGCAACGTACTCAATAAATCTGGAGGCAATCATCAAGGTCTTCGGATTGTCTCGGACAAAAAGAAGAGAGAGGCTAGAGTCTCGTCTCTGCCATTGACAAGTGAGCAGCCGGCTATCAATGCGCCAATATCATTTGTGCCGCCTCTGGCACATCAACCTATGACACGTGTAAACAGAGTCAGCTCCTCTCCAATTCCGGCGTATCTTCCATCTCTACTGTCCCCCCATGCGACAAAAAAGGAGCAACTCCAGACAAGAACTGCTGTCTTCGAGCCAAGGCCGGTGCAAAGCCACTCCGCCGGTCATCGTGCTGAAGCTTCGAAAGAATGCCCGATCCATAACCATTATATTCAAGCAGATAATAGAGATAATCAGCGTAAATATGACCAGATACATCAGCAGGATCAAGAAAAGGCTAGGCAGGCAAACAAGTGTGAACGAGAGTTAGAGCGGCAGCGTCAAGCAACTTTTATCAAGCAACGTGAGTACGAAGAACATCTTCGACAAGTTCTTGAGCGGGAAAAATTCGAACAACGCAACTTGCGCTTGCCGCAAGCCTCTCATGAAAATAGTATATTTGAGACACAAAAAGAGGTCATCTCACAGTCGCCAGTCAAACAACATTGCTTCGAGCGTGAGCAATACCAATCAGCAGCAAACCCAGCAAATGATTGGACCACTTTATTTGCAGCTGTTCCAGAAAAGCAAAAAGCTCCCAAATGGAAGCGCACGGTCAAAAAAATTGCCGGAATCGACGCTATTGACGATATAAACGACTCAATTTCTCAGATATCAACCGATCAAGAAGACGATTCGTTCGATATATCTGCGGAAGCATCTGTGCCAGTAAAGGGGAATCTTAAAGCAAAAAAGATAGCTGTCAGTATTGCTCAACGCGCTTCTCAGCTTCCAGTATTTCAAAGGCGGGAGAAATTCAACCTGAGCGACGCAATTTACGGAAGTATAGGCAAGGACCCAGGTTTAGTTCAAACAGAGCAGGAAAGACGGATAAAAACCATGAAGAAAAATGATAACGTGATTCGTACATCTGCAAAACGGCCTCAGCGACAAATTCCGATGATTGATAACACTGACGATCCAGTTTTCAAAAATCCGATCTGGATTGAGAAATTTACGGAGGATAGGGAAAAATTGTGCGATTCAGGTATTGCCGACGATAATGCCAGTGATATTTCGTCGGAGTATGATGAGCTTGTCGTTCAGATTCGCAAGGATAAGCGATGCATAAATAATGTCTCGCAGTGGTTAAATTCTGGAAAAGATAAACCAGGATTAGTAGGCGGATGGCCGGAGCTGGGGAAATGTGCCAGAAAATACTCGCTCTCGTCGACATCCTCGTCGGACAGCTCAATTAGACCAAATACTCCAGTGCCTTTACCAGATGCCACTTTCACAAAGAAAGGCTGCATTAACTTGGAGGAGCTAGTCATGTCGCGATTGTCCAAAAAAGCTATAAGTGACCTGCAGCAGGATCTTAGGCTCGCTCCTGATCAGTTATCTAAGAATCATCCTCTAAACGATGATTTAGTATACCAAACTGAGAGACAAAATTCTGGGGAGAAAAGTGATTCGGAAAATTGGCTGATGCTGCTAGTGAAGTCTATCTCAGATATTCGAAAGGTATGATTTATTTGAATAAGCTATTTCAGTATGGCACTAAGAACTCTTTAGAATGCGAAAGATAAGAAAATTGCAGAAGCGGATATCTCGCAGAGAGCGATAACTACACCTGACGTTACAAACACAGGCTCTCGCCGTTTAGCGGATATTCTCTTGGATGTCTCCACATCAATCTTACCTCCACCATTTAAACTTCTAGCAGCACCTCTCAAGTTCACCCATTTTATAGCTACATCTATTCTTTTTTCTCCAATGGCAGGTCCACATACTGACGAAGGTCGCGAACGATGTGAAGCACTGCGCGCTACTGTAATTGATTTGATAGCATTGCTTGAGCTGATGCTAGTTGTCGGAATGCTATATGCCGTATCGAAAATGCTTGAGAAGGTCTGTGTTTTAATTGCAGTTGTTTGTTATCCAGTAGTAGCGATTTTAAAGGCTGTATTTGGAGCTCGCTGAGAGCGGCTGCTTTGTTATTGAAATTTTTGATTTTCGTTTTATGTATCCAATCATTCGCGGAGTTAGGACTTTTTATGTTGGTTATATATGCATTGCATTTTGTATATTTAATTTTGAGCAACTCAAAGCTTCGCTTCTTTGCATCAAAGAGCTCAGGATTCTTTTTGCTGTATTCTGAATGCAAAACATGTTGCTTTCAAAATACCAGATTGATAGTCATTGGGATAGTTACCTTGCTTCGGTACTTGAACTACATACACCCCTAGCATTAAACAACTGTAAAATTGGCTCGTCTATTATACCGCCTTCAATAGACAGTAACGGATAGCATATTCTAGAGAAGATGCAAACTATAAGCAACATTTGGAAAACTACTGCCTGGATTATATTCGTGTTTCTCGCTAGTATTTTTCTGTGTCATATATGGCGCTGTGCGCACTGTTGCGGATCTATTTCTGTTATTTTATAGATATTTCACGATTTTCATCACTATTAGCAATAAACATTAAATTATCACAATCTGTGTGTCATTTATGTATAGAAAGTCAAAAATAGTTTATCATTTGTATCCGATAGCACAAACTGAGAAACAGGGCTAGGAAGATCACAGCGGTTATGAACACCAGTTTTTCGGTCTATACAATCACTGCATACTCTCGATAAATTGGAGGGAGGAAAGAATTGGTTGTCATCGCTACTCCTGAGAGAGGAAGGGGAAGAGAAGAGATGCAGAAGCGAGTAGCCCTTATAAAGAGTAGCGACGCCACTGACCGTCTGGTGTGGTCTGTATTCCTAATTGGACAAGTTGTAGACGCTGTCGCGTTCTGGCTCTTGGTTGTTGAATCCCAGGCTCTAGCACCCAGACTGCTGTTCATAAGAAATAAACAATTGGATTACAGGGAGCACTCTGAAGATAATATCAGAAGTTCTATATCTGCTGCGAAGCATGGGCTGGTTAACTATTGCAGTAGTTGAACACGAGAGTGGTTCTGCTGCGCTGCCAGACACCACACGAGTCTATAAAATCGAACCCCAAAATAGTGAAACATCTAATCTCTAATTGTCACTAAAGACACATATATTCATAAATTCAAGCACTAGCATAGCAACACCCTCATGAATCTACATCCTCGCCGTCACCATCTTCATTTCCGTCCGTGCTACGTCCCTGCTCGGCCGATAAAGCGCCAATGCCAATCCATTCTCCTCTAAAATTGGCCCTCCAGAACCTTACATGCCCATCATCTCCAGATGAGCTAAGTACCATACCAGAAGCATTCCAAGAAACTTTCCATACCTCGCCGTGGTGGTCATCAAAACTAGCTGCCAATTCAATGTCATATTCAATGTCACCTGTAGGCGTAGAATCGTCTTCAGCGTGGGATAACCGTGGTGTCAGCTTGAATATTCGCACATATCCATCTTTGCAAGCAGTGGCAATCAGTTCGTAGCGACCTCCAGCAGCGGCACTACTAGCCCAAGCGACATCTCGCACAAGATCTTCATGACCGGGTAATTCCTCGCATTCTCCAAAAGCATACTGTCCTGAAGATTCGGATGTTGACTTATTATACCGTTTCCTGAAAATAGCAACGCGCGACATAGCTGCCACAGCAAATTGTTCAATCGCTCGCTCTGAAATTTCAAGTGCGCCAATACGACCCGGTAAATCCTCCATAGTATCCTCATTATTGTAAGAGTTTGATAGAGATGGTAGCACAGCGACTCCAGCCGGACACCACGCTACCGAAAAACTGGATTGCATATCCAGCGGTTTTATCTTTGATCCTGTATCCACCACATATTCAAACGCCAAATGCCACTGCTTGAGATCAGATGGATCAGCTGCATGATAGACACGAATAACAGAATCGGTGCCTATACTGGCTAATTTGAGGCCATGTCCGCCAAACTTTGCAAATGCAATCTTGTGGACTGCACCGGAAGAATCGGACAATGTAGCTACCCTAGAAAATGATTTACCGTCATTCGACGAATAAAAAATTCGTACTGATTGATCTTCAGAACAGGTAGCAAGTAGCGTACCAAACTGCGGAGGTGCAAACGTGAGCGCTAACACATTGCGTTCATGAGCCAATGTAGCCGAAACAAAAGCCCATGAGTCAGCAGCTGACTTTCTTGAAAACACACGAACATATTGATCTGATGAACATGTCGCTAGTAATCTTCCATAATGGTCTGTGTATTGTCAGTATTGAGAATGAAGTCAATAGTATACATGCGCGTACCGTATGCAATATCATGAATCAGATCCTCGTGATTTGTTATTATAGATCCCATACTTTATAACTATTTGTTTTCTAGCAATCCTTTTGTCGAAAAAAAAAAAAAATAGAGGTGATCTCTGGTGAATCTTGCCGAAATAGAAAAGTGATGCTGTTGTTACTATGGTCAAATGCAAATCAACAACAGCAGGTCCAAAACTCAAACTTTCTCTGGATTCTTTATATCGTTCAGCAGCTAGTAGCCATCATATATAAGATTGTGGAAAATCTTATTCTATCTGTATGATTTTAGCTTGCAACTGCGAATATCGCACAAAAATCTGTCCTTTCTCGTTATTGTCTTGTCTTTCTACACATAGAATATGTAATTTAAACTTTATATTAAAACCACCTACTACACAGTTACGGCGTTTCCATACTCGCTTTTCTTGATTCTCTAAGCAAAACTATACAGTTCTCTCTACCGCACATAATCATATTGAATGGTCGAAAATAAGTCAAAAATTATATACAAAATTGAGTATTATCAAGAGTAGATACAACTCTAATTCACAATCCTACACACAAAATAAAATCATAGGTAAGCAATATCATACAACCATCATTTAAACTAGAAGTACATAATGCACTAGTCATTCAAAAATAATAAATAAAAATACAGTAGAAAGTAAGGATAACACAAAAAAAACCGGTAAGCAAGTACGCCCGAATATAAATATCATTGCTTTTGATATAAAATATTGAAACATGCACCATGAGCTTATTATTGCTCCGAATATACATTCGTCGCTTTATATGCAGCAATCATGTGGAGTCAACTCATAATGTGGATCATTGAACAAGTATTTGTAGTAAGGAGCGTAGTGTCTTGATAGACAAACCAAATTTTGTAAGGAGTGACTTTTCGTTGAATGCGAAAAGAGGCGCACAGGGCGTCGTCAAACAGAAGGTATCTATACCGCAGATTAGCAAACTGAAACTCAAATTAGAATGCAATATTAGCCATTACCTTCAGATTAAAAAACCAAACACCAAAAAAATAAATCCAGTAGATGCAGAGAAAAAATAGCAAAGACAGTTATAAATAAGTTTAAGACCAGCCAAGAGAGTTCTCACTCATGACCGGCACCGAGATGCCGCGGCCACTAATGTGGCCACCGCTGCTAGACCCTCTGGATCCGCTCAGCCGACTCTGACCAGAATGCTGATTCGAGGATTGTGTAAGAGATCGATGGTGGCCTATTCCATCCGAAGCCACTCTAGCAACCACAGGTCCCCCACTACCATCGCTTGAACTGACTGTGCCTGAAGGTACACTACCTAAAGGCATCGGAGGCGAAATTTGCCGCATGGAACTGGCTGTCGCCCGCGCAGCAGCAATTTTCTTCTTCCGGAACCATCGCGCAAAGACAAATACAAACACACCGTAAGCAATAGCACCAATAACTGCACCGACGGCAATTCCAACAGTCTGCTTAGACGATGTACTAATGTCACGCGAATTAGAGTTAGAGTCGAGAGAGCCAGCCGAGATACTTCCTGCTGAACTTGATGAAGAGCTACTATCGCTATCACCTGACGATCCATACCCTCCACTGCCAGAAGATGCTCCTGGCACAGACGACCCAGCTGATCCAGATCCAGAATTATCAGAATCAGACGCGACAAGTGGGATTGTAGGATCGATCAAGTCCATTAGTGCCTTGACACTGCCATCAGGATTATTGTAGAAATCAGACGAGGGTGTGTGCAAGCCAAGCAGTAGTGTGTCAACAAGATCAGTCGGCACATACATGAGAGCAAGTGACACTATAAACGATCCATCATCAGTCTTATATGGCTCGATAGCTTCCATAGGAGTCTGATCTGAAGACACATTGAGACCGTAAGAAATCCCCTCAGGCAGATACTGGAAGATCTGTGCAACAGCAAGAGAATGTTCCACGATGAAAGGGTAGTTTAGGGCATATGAAAATCCAATCTGAACCAAGGTCGAATTTGAAGGAGCACTGGGCGTGCCTCCCGATGGGGCAATAAAATTAGGAAGAACCGTGGTAGTTGCTGTAGGAGTAGTCTGCACTGACGCAGGTGTGCCTGTCGTTGCTTGTTGAGTGATCAAAGTGACAGGTAGCCAGTTTGATTCTGTTACAGATGTTGCAGTCCCAGCGGTTGTAGGAGACTCGAGGGTAGAGGGAGTCATTGTCAATGTTACAAAAGTGGTACCTTCCGAAGTCGCAGAAGCCGCCGAACTAGTCGATCTACTCGATGCTACAGTCAATGGACCATCGCTGTCCGATGTCGTAGTCGTCAAATCAGCAGCACTTGAAGTTAAATCGCCTAAAAAAAAATTAGCCTATGACTTTCTGTAAATCATAAAATCAGCGAATATATACTTAGTATCGAAGAGCTTGAACCAGTGGCAATAGTCGAGCCTGCTGAGAAACTCGTAGTAAGTGTCTGAGTAGACTCTGCTGATCCAGAGATTACAGAAGTGGCGGTAGATGTGACCTCTGTCTCGTGAGTAGTACCAGTTTCTGTCATAATAGATGCCTCCGACGACGGAACTGATTCAGTAGTGAATACAGAGCTGACAACCTCAGAACCAGTAGTAGATGTAGTTACAGCAGATTCAGAGACCGTCAAGGTAAGGCTTGTACCACTCATTACAGAAGTAGAAAAAAACGCCGACGAACTACCTAATTCCGAACTGGGCGTTGGGACGATAATCGCAACGCTCGAAGCCGGCTCACTAGTTGAAGCATAAGGCGACTCAGTAGCTGTACGAGAAGCAAGCGAGATCGTCGGAGTAGATCCCGTCGAAGCAGAAGTAACAGTAACGTAAGAAGCAAGCGAACTCGTAGGAATATATTCCGTCGAAGCAGAAGTAACAGTAGCGTATCCGCTAGAGAAATCACCAAATATATCACTACTAGATGCGGTTGCAGTTTCTGACAAAGTCATAATCAAGCTTTCCGATGCTGAATTGACTTTTGAAGTAACAGTTGAGGACTCAGCTTCAGGTGCCGACAGCAAAGACGATGTCGTACTCTCAGAACTCGAGAAAATTGGAACAACATTGCTGGTCGACGAGGAAGATGTTGCAATGTCATCTGCAGAAGATGTAGAAGTTTGCAAGGCTGATTCTGTCGTCGACGAAACAGAGGTTGACCATGTTGACCTCTCGGTTGGATGAAAGCTCGTGCCGGACGAAAGCGACGCTGATGGAGCAGATGCAAACATTTCAGAAGATACCAACGTTGATGTAGAAACTAACGACACTGACGTAATCGTAGGTGAATGTGAACTATAGACAGAAGTCGAATCAGAAGATGGTGAAGGTGACTCTGTCGATTCTCTTGAAACAATTGATGAGGACGAAACCAAATATGGTTCAGTGCTATATACTGTCGAAGTTTCAGCTACTAAAGAACTACCTGTACTCGACGTTGCCGTTAGGAGGCCTGATGTCGACGAGGCGTATGCATCAGAGGTGCTAAAGAATTGATTCGAAGTCGATGAAGAAACAATCGAATTGGATAATGAAGCTGACGAAGTCTCAGTAGAGCTTTGTGCTGTATCCGTAAACGTAGGCGCTGCAGAATCAGAAGATGAATCGATTCGGGTAGGGGGAGGCGATTGGAGTGAGCTCGAGCTGCTGACTGTTAAATATGCGTCTGTAGTAGTTGATGAAGAGGCTGTATCTGTCGGTAGAGAGCGATCTCCAGTCCCTGCAGCAGCCCATCTGCTTGTCGACGAAGAGCTACCTGTAGACTCTGTAGCGGTCGCTCTATCTGTTGGCAAAAGACTTTCTGTAGCGGTAGCTGGATCTGTAGGAAGAGGACTGTCTGTAGATTCCGTAGCGGTCGCTGTATCTGTCGGCAAAGGACTTTCTGTAGAGCTAGCTGGATCTGTAGGAAGAGGACTAT